>NC_091348.1:363186-428186 GCF_038502225.1 Cherax quadricarinatus
ACACACATGCACACACACATACATAAACACATACATAAGCACACACACACACACACACACACACGCACCCTCCACAACTTGACACAAACACTTGACACAAACACGTACCCCCCCTCCTCTAACCACCTCTCCCCCTTCCCTAACCACCTCAACTTAGCCACCTACCCCTCCCCCAAACCACCTAACCCCTCCCCAATCCATCTAACCCCCCAACTACCTCCATCCCTCCAATAACCATCCTCCCCCTCCCCCATAACCATCCATCCCCTCTCTCAAACATGTACTCCCCCCTCCCCTAACCACCTCTCCCCCTTCCCTAACCACCTAACCCTAGCCACCTACCCCTCCCCCAAACCATCTAACCCCCTCCCCAACTATCTCTACCCCTCCAATAACCATCCTCCCCCTCCCCCACAAAAATCCATCCCCTCTCCTTCTAACCATCTATTCCCCTCCCCCTAACCACTCGTCCCCCCTTCTGTGGAGCAACGGGGGAGCCTAGAACCAGGATGAGGACAAGGGGCTCCAAGGACGAATCTGGGAGGGAGGAATGGGAGGTAGAGCTCAAAAAAAGGGAGGAAGACTGGGGAAGAAGACTAGATGAGCTGGAAAGGAAGATGGAAGAGAGGTTAGCAGCAGAATGCAGAAGGTGGAAGCAACAGGCCACAGCAGCAGAAATCAAGATAGAGAGATTAGAAGAGGAGCTGAGACATCTGAAACAGCACAGAGACAAAGATATTACAGAAGTAGCATCGGCAATGGCTACATCAGACACAGACAACAGGTCTGAAGGAAGCATGGAAACTAAACTGTATGCAGAGGTCCTGTCAAACCCACATGGGGCTAAAACAAAGACAGGGAACATGCTAGGACAGAATGAGAGGTTGGAAGACATTGAAGAAACTAGGACATGTGCAGGGACCTTACCAAATACCTGTGGGGGCCAGGAACAGGTGAGCAGGAAGGACAAACCAAGAAGCATAGGAGCCACAACTAGGGAAGGGACTGAAGGAAGGAACACTCCATGGGAAGGAACTAAAACACATCAGAGGATGCAATGGGAGTCACAGTGGGAGGTGGAAAGGGAGAGATCCGTGTTTGTCTATGGGCTAGACGAAGCTAAAGGGGAAACTTATGATGAAAGAAAGCAGGAGGAGAAAAAAGCGATTGAAGATATCATGAAGGTGGGGACATGACCCAGGTGGCAAATTTTCGGAGAATTGGGTGGTTCACAAAGAAAAGGAATCGGCCTCTCAAAGTAATTTTCAAGGCAGAATCAACCCGAACCATGATCCTGCAGGAGAAAGCACGGCTGAGAGGCAAGCAAGAGTTCCGGAGTGTGTACCTCGATCGAGACAGAACACAGGACGAAAGGAAGACGATGAAAGAGACAGTTCAAAAACGAAAGGAGAAATGGGAGGAAATGAAAAAGGAGAGCAGAATAACCCATGATCAAATGGAAGGACAAGCACCCCCCCCCCAGAAACACCTGCAGAAGGACTCCAGCCACGACACCCCCAAGGCAACTGAACAATCCAAACCAACCATCACACACCAATCCCTCTGTTTCCACCCCCCCGCACCACAGTTACAGTATTAGAACAGAAGTTGAAGGTTTGGTACACAAATGCAGATGGATTAACGAATAAACATGAGGAAAGGCAAGAAAGAAACAATGAGAAGTCCCCAGACATCATAGCAGTTACAGAAACAAAACTCACGGAGACAATAACAGATGCAATCTTCCCACCAGGATACCAGATCATGAGGAAAGATAGAAGGGGCAGGGGGGGAGGTGTGGTTGCTCTGCTTGTCAAAAACAGATGGAAATTCGAGAAAATGGAAGGCATAGATGAGACGGGAGAAAGAGACTACATAGCAGGTACACTTCAGTCTGGGGAACACAAAGTGGTCATTGCAGTGATGTATAATCCACCACAGAACTGCAGGAGGCCAAGAGAGGAATATGAAGAGAGCAACAGAGCAATGGTGGACACACTTGCTGAGGTGGCAAGAAGAGCTCACTCCAGCAGAGCAAAGTTGCTGGTTATGGGGGATTTCAACCACAGGGAGATTGACTGGGAAAACCTGGAGCCACATGGGGGTCCCGAAACATGGAGAGCCAGGATGTTGGACGTGGTGCTGGAAAACCTCATGCACCAACATGTTAAGGACACTACCAGAGTGAGAGGGGAGGATGAACCAGCAAGATTGGACCTTGTGTTCACCCTGGGCAGCTCAGACATTGAGGACATCAAGTATGAGAGTCCCCTAGGAGCTAGCGACCACGTGGTTCTTTGCTTTGGAGAGAATAACAGGAGTTGAATGGGAAAAGCCTGACTATAAAAGAGGGGACTACATAGGGTTGAAGAACGTCCTGCAGGAGGTCCAGTGGGACAGAGAACTGGCAAGAAAGCCATGAAATGATGGAATATGTAACAACAAAATGCAATGAGGCAGTGGAAAGGTTTATTCAAAAGGGCAACAGTAACAACGGGAAGACCAGAACGAGCCCCTGGTTTACCCGACGGTGTAAGGAGGCAAAAACAAAGTGCAATAGAGAATGGAAAAAGTACAGAAGGCAGGGAACACTCGAAAATAGGGAGATCAGTCGCAGAGCCAGGAAGGAGGGAGGCCCAGCTACAGTATGAAAATGACATAGCATCGAGAATCAACATTGACCGAAACTGTTGTATAGCCACATCAGGAGGAAGACAACAGTCAAAGACCAGGTGATCAGATTAAGGACAGAAGGTGGAGAACTCACAAGAAATGACCAGGAGGTATGTGAGGAGCTGAACAGGAGATTTAAGGAAGTGTTTACAGTAGAGACAGGAAGGGCTGTGGGAAGACAGCACAGAAGGGAACATCAAGAGGGAATATACCAACAAGTGTTGGATGACATACGAACAACTGAGGAGGAGGTGAAGAAGCCCCTAAGTGACCTTGACACCTCAAAGGCGATGGGACCGGACAACATCTCCCCATGGGTCCTTAGAGAAGGAGCAGAGATGCTGTGCGTGCCTATAACCACAATCTTCAACAAATCCCTTGAAACTGGGCAACTACCTGAGAAATGGAAGACAGCTAATGTAGTCCCCATATTTAAGAAAGGAAACAAAAACGAGGCGCTAAACTACAGACCTGTGTCTCTGACATGTATTGTGTGCAAAGTCATGGAGAAGATTATCAGGAGGAGAGTGGTCGAACACCTGGAAAGGAACAAGATTGTAAATGAAAACCAGCATGGGTTCATGGAAGGCAGATCTTTTATCACAAACCTCCTGGAGTTTTATGGCAAGGTAACAGAAGTATGACACGAGAGAGAGGGGTGGGTAGATTGCGTTTTCCTAGACTGCAGGAAGGCCTTTGACACAGTTCCCCACAAGAGATTAGTGCAGAAGCTGGAGGATCAGGTGCATGTAAAAGGGAGGGCACTGCAATGGATCAAGGAATACCTGACAGGGAGGCAGCAACGAGTCATGGTACGTGAAGAGGTATCACAGTGGGCGCCTGTTACGAGCGGGGTCCCACAGGGGTCAGTTCTAGGACCAGTGCTATTTTTGATATATGTGAACGACATGATGGAAGGAATAGACTCTGAAGTGTCCCTGTTCGCAGATGATGTGAAGTTGATGAGAAGAATTAAATCGGACGAGGATGAGGCAGGACTGCAAAGAGATCTGGACAGGCTGGACATGTGGTCCAGTAACTGGCTTCTCGAATTCAATCCAGCCAAATGCAAAGTCATGAAGATTGGGGAGGGGCAAAGAAGACCGTAGACAGAGTATAGGCTAGGTGGACAAAGACTACAGACCTCACTCAGGGAGAAAGACCTTGGGGTGACCATAACACCGAGCACATCACCGGAGGCACACATCAACCAAATAACTGCTGCAGCATACGGGCGCTTGGCAAACCTGAGAATAGCGTTCCGATACCTTAATAAGGAATCGTTCAAGACACTGTACACTGTGTATGTTAGGCCCATACTGGAGTATGCAGCACCAGTCTGGAACCCACACCTGGTCAAGCACGTCAAGAAGTTAGAGAAAGTACAAAGGTTTGCAACAAGGCTAATCACAGAGCTCAAGAGAATGTCGTACGAGGAAAGGTTAAGGGAAATCGGACTGACGACACTGGAGGACAGAAATGTCAGGGGAGACATGATAACGACATACAAGATACTGCGGAGAATAGACAAGGTGGACAGAGATAGGATGTTCCAGAGAGGGGACACAGGGACAAGGGGTCACAACTGGTACCTGAAGACTCAGACGAGTCACAGGGACGTTAGGAAGTATTTCTTCAGTCATAGAGTTGTCAGGAAGTGGAATAGCCTAGCAAGTGAAGTAGTGGAGGCAGGAACCATACATAGTTTTAAGAAGAGGTATGATACAGCTCAGGAAGCAGTGAGAGAGAGGACCTAGTAGCGATCAGTGAAGAGGCGGGGCCAGGAGCTGAGTCTCGACCCCTGCAACCACAATTAGGTGAGTACAATTAGGGGAGTACACACACACACACACACTCACACACACACACACACGCACACACACACATACACACATGCACACACACACACACATGCACACACACATGCACACACACACACGCACACACACACGCACACACACACACACGCACACACACACGCACACACACACACACGCACACACACACGCACACACACGCACACACGCACACACACACATGTACACACACATGCATACACACATGCATACACACATGCACACACACACGCGCACACACACATGCACACACACATGCACACACACATGCACACACACATGCACACACACATGCACACACACATGCACACACACATGCACACACACATGCACACACACATGCACACACACATGCACACACACATGCACACACACACACACACACACACACACACACACACACACACACACACACACCGAGCATGTCTCCGGAAGCACACATCAATCAGATAACTGCTGCAGCATATGGGCGCCTGGCAAACCTGAGAACAGCATTCCGATACCTTAGTAAGGAATCATTCAAGACACTGTACACCGTGTATGTCAGGCCCATACTGGAGTATGCAGCACCTGTTTGGAACCCGCACTTGATAAAGCACGTCAAGAAACTAGAGAAAGTACAAAGGTTTGCGACAAGGTTAGTTCCAGAGCTAAGGGGAATGTCCTATGAAGAAAGATTAAGGGAAATCGGCCTGACGACACTGGAGGATAGGAGGGTCAGGGGAGACATGATAACGACATATAAAATACTGCCTGGAATAGACAAGGTGGACAAAGACAGGATGTTCCAGGGAGGGGACACAGAAACAAGAGGCCACATTTGGAAGTTGAAGACACAAATGAGTCAGAGAGATAGTAGGAAGTATTTCTTCAGTCATAGAGTTGTAAGGCAGTGGAATAGCCTAGAAAATGACGTAGTGGAGGCAGGAACCATACACAGTTTTATGACGAGGTTTGATAAAGCTCATGGAGCGGGGAGAGAGAGGGCCTAGTAGCAACCGGTGAAGAGGCGGGGTCAGGAGCTAGGACTCGACCCCTGCAACCACAAATAGGTGAGTACAAATAGGTGAGTACACACACACACACACACACACACACACATCAGCCTACCAAGCAGGGCCAAGGAGTGAAGGGGGAGAGCAGCTGGGTGCAGGTGGAGAGGGGGATAGCACAAATGCAGTGACTCCAACATGCCACCAAGAGCTACAGGAAAAAAACAAGGGAGAAAATGGCCATGTACAGACAGGAATCAGAGCCAGAGAGAGAAAGGCAATGGGAGGAGGAGAGGGCGAAGTCAGTGTTTATTCACGGGCGTCAGGAAGGCGAGGGAAGGAGACACAATGAAAAACGACAGACAGAAAGAATAATGAAAAAGCCAGGATGAGCCCATGGTTCACCCAAAGGTGCAGGGAGGCAAAAACCAAGTGTGCTGGGGAATGAAAGAAGTGTAGAAGGCAAAGGACCCAGAAGAAAAAGGAGAGCAGTCGTAGAGCCAGAAATGAATATGCACAGGTAAAAAGGGAGGCCCAACGACAATATGACAACGACATAGCAGCGAAAGCCAAATCTGACCCGAAGCTGTTATACAGCCACATCAGGAGGAAAACAACTGTGGCATGCAAAGAGTACGTAACCTTTATTCGGCGCATGGACACACCCTCATTTACAGGCTATCTCCCCCAACCAGCGAACCAGGTTGCTAAGAGTTGATGATGGGGCCCCATCGTTCAACTAGTGACCAGGTTCTAGCCAATAAGAAGGTGGGATTGACAATCGCAGAGGTTATGTGGATACCGCTCTCCTGTCTGCCCTTGTCATTCCCACTCTAGAGCTGGTTGAAGCACGGTGTGCTATCTTGTGGCTTCTATTTCTGCCTTGCTTACCGTGGAGTGCACTATATTTATCACTGTAAATAGTGTACATATTGCTGTTCTAAATTGGTGAAGGATAATATAAGTCTAAACTTTTTCTACTGTGTTTATTTGCTCCCATTACACCTGGGATAACAGGCCATTTGAAATCCTAGGTTGTAATATGGGTAGCCTGTCCGAGAGCTGGACTTAGAGAAACGGTTGAGCTTAGGGTGAAGCTTGTAGCAGGAACATTGTGTAGCTTGCTGTTTCGCTTCGCTTTAAAAATTTTGCGTGTCAGTTGCTTATGATCAGCCTTGCTATTGTGTGATCGTTCAACAGCTCGCTACTAGCTTGTTCAGTGTGCTCGCTTCGCTACGGTCAATCTTGTGTGCAGTCGGCTTTGCTTGTATGCGTATTCTGCAATCGTACTGTGCATAGCTAAGCGTGTTCTGCAAATTAACGTGTTACGTTGGGGTATTCGTACTGTGCATAGCGAATAACTTATGCCACCTAGACGAGTCAGACGCCTGGTGTCGGCATATACTTTGCATAACCTACCTAAATTGTCTCTACAGCGTTGTTGGCAAATTGCTCGTTCCATTGGCATTCCCTATAAACGCACTCTTACAGCTGCGCAACTGCGTTCACTTATTGCTGACATACTTATTGAAGAAGAGATGGCACATCAAACTCCTCCCTCTACGGGAGCTAGGGCAAAAACTACTATGTTCTCGCAGGAGGAAGATGATATACCTACGGAGCAAAATGGTCAGTATAGTGCAGCTGGGTTGTCTCAGGGTGAATCAGCGTCGTTGGCACTTGAGCTGGCAAAAATCAATCTTGAGCAAACTAGGGAACAGAGAGCATTCGCAAGGGAAGAATTTGATAGGGAAAGAGAAAGGAGGCAGTTTTCGCATTCTGTAAACGATTTCAGTTTACAAAAAGCAGTACAGCTTGTTCCCCGCTTCAATGAGGCCGAACCAGAGCAATTTTTCGAAAGCTTCGAAAATCAGGCTCGAGCCTTGAGGTGGCCGGAACAGCACTGGGCAGCGTTGGTTCATACAGCATTATTGGGTAAGGCACAGGAATTTACGTCGGTATTAACTGACGCTGAATTCTCTGATTATCAAGTAGTGAAGACCACAGTGTTGGGAGCATATACATGTATCCCAGCTAAATATCGTAAGACCTTCAAATTGAACAGGCGGCAGCTTGGTCAATCCCTGGTGGACTTTGTGAGACAGCAAACCAAAGCTTTTACCAGCTGGTATAAAGCGAGTGGTGTCTCTAACTTTGAGGAGCTGGTGCAGCTTATTCTGATTGATAACCTGCTGGAGTCTGTGGGACCAGAGGTTCGTGTCTTTCTGCAGGATCGTGACTTAACCACTGCATTGGAGGCGGCCAGGTTGGCTGATACCTTCGAAACGAACCGCTCCTTGTCCGAGCGGTCCTGTCTCTCTTTTCAACAGTCTGGCGTGAGCAGAGATCGACAACATTGGAGAATGAAGTGCCAGCCGGAGGGAGAGCGTCTACGTCATCCAAATAAGTCACCTGGTGAGCCACGCTTCTCAACATATGGTCCCCCTGCGGAGAGGCAAACTACTTATGGAGCATCTCGACAACAATATCCAGAGAGGCACCAGCCAGAACGACACCACTTGCAACGTCATCAGGGAGTAAAGGGCAAGCCTGTCGTCTGCTTCAGATGCAATAAAGTAGGTCACATCAGTTCAAACTGCCCCCAAAAACCTCAACCCATCGGGAAAATCTCTAATATCCCTAGTAACATGTCCCCTAGAGAAGTAGAAAAAGGTATGGCCCCTTATTATTGCGAAAGTCTTATTTCCCTTCAGGAAAACTCAGAACCAACTAAAGTAAATACCTTTAGAGATACTGGAGCATATTGCTCACTTGTCAGAGAAGGAATATTACCCCTTTCAGAGAATACTTCCTTGAATTCCTCAGTTTTATTGGAAGCTTACGGAGGAGCTATATATTCAGTTCCTTTGCATAAAATTTATGTACAGTGCAAATATTACACTGGGTACTTGACTGTAGGTATCTCAAAAGGATTTCCCATGAAAAATGCCATGTTATTACTGGGTAATAACATTACTACTGTTACTTCGTGTCCTGAACCTATAATGATTAATGCTTCTCCAGTGTTGGCCATAACTCGGGCAACATCCCAAGGGTTGTCTGGGGAGAATGTTGACCTATCCTTGGACGACTCCGATCTCGGAATAGCCACGTTGTTTTATGAGACACACCGGCCGGAGTCTCGTAAATCAAGTGAACAGACCCCGATCAAGCCTTCCTATTCCCAGGTTGCAGGATTCCCAGATGTCTCTGTTTCCATGCCCGAGGGACTGTCCTTCCGGGAGGAACAACGAAAGGACCCTTCTTTAAAATTCGCTTTTGAGGCAGCCATGGGTAAATCCTCTTTGGGTCATCCAGTCAAGTATGAAGTTAAAAATGATTATTTGGTATGCACTGAGACTGGTAAGGAGATAGAGGGCCGGCAATTATACGACAGGTTAGTGGTTCCAACCAAGTATAGACCTCAGATATTAAATATAGCTCATAATACGTCATTAGGAGGTCACTTAGGAATTACAAAAACCTTGTATAGAATCACAAAAGAATTTTATTGGCCAAAATTAAAGAAAGATGTGAAGAATCATATTAGGTGTTGCCGAGAATGTCAGCAAGTTGGGAAACCTGGACATTCCATTAAACCTGCACCTCTCCAACCCATACCTGCTGATGGAGAACCTTTTGCAGATTTAATTATAGATTGTGTAGGTCCACTACCTAAGTCAAAGTCTGGAAATCAGTATTTATTTACAATTATGGATAAAGTAACCAGATATCCTGAAGCAATCCCTATGCGTAGTATCAATACTAAAGCTATTCTCAAAGCTTTAACAAAATTCATTTCTTGTTTTGGCATTCCTAAAACTATACAAAGTGATCAAGGTACTAACTTCACTGCCAAAGCATTTAGGGAAGTATTAACTAGGTTAGGGATAATTCACAACTTATCCACTGCCTATCACCCTCAGTCCCAAGGCGCCTTGGAAAGATTCCACCAAACATTAAAAACAATGATGAGAAGTTTTTGCATGCACTTTCCGACAGATTGGGATGAATCTCTACCGTTGTTGCTATTCTCAGTACGAGAGACGGTGCAAGAGTCTACAGGGTATAGTCCGTTTGAGCTGATCTTTGGGCACAATGTACGAGGTCCTCTTCGGGTGCTCAAAGAAGGATGGATGGGAGAAGACGTAAGCTCAGCACTCTACAACCCGTCTTCAAGGTTGCAGGTGGCACGTGAGTTAGCCACGGCTAACCTAAAGATAGCTCAAAGTAAGATGAAACAGAGGTATGACAAAAGTGCACAATTCCGCTCCTTCCATCCAGGAGACAAGGTGTTGGTGCAGGAACCTATACCTGGCCACACCTTGAAAGCTAGATTTACGGGACCTATGCAGATAGTAAGTAGATTATCTGATTTAAATTATGTGGTAGCTCCCATTGGTAAGACCTCAAAAACAAAAACTTACCACATTAATCAAATCAAGGCCTTTCATACACCAGATAAAGTCCCAGTAATGACTCTGTCCTCTACCTCTGAGGACGACTCTGACTCTTTGCACTCTATCTCTGAAATTAATACTAAACTTTCCAATTCTGTCCTCCTCAAGGATCCTAGCCCTTTAATGGATGGATTATCTGAAATACAAGCAACCAATTTAACTGAGCTTCTACAGTCATATCCTAATATTTTTTCGGATGTGCCGAAAAAATGTACGTTAGGTTACCATGATGTAGATGTGGGAAAATCTAAACCAATTAAACTCTCCCCCTACAGAGCTAATCCTGAAAAGCAAAGGCTACTTCAGCAGGAAGTAGACTTCTTGTTAGAACATGGTTTAGTGGAGGAGTCATCTAGTCCATGGGCTTCACCGTGCATCCTAGTAAAGAAGGCTGATGGAGGGTTTCGTATGTGCACAGACTACCGTAAAGTGAACGAGGTCACAATTACAGATGCTTACCCTCTTCCTCGTCTGGATGACGTAATTGACTTTGTGGGTAAGGCTACTTTTGTGTCCAAATTAGATCTCCTTAAAGGTTACTATCAGGTACCTTTGACAGATAAGGCGAAGGAAATCTCTGCCTTCGTAATTCCAGGAGGTCATTATCAGTATACAGTTACCCCCTTCGGAATGAAAAATTCCCCCTCTTCATTCCAGAAACTCATCCATCAGGCTATTAAAGGACTTGAAGGCACGGCAGCATACCTAGATGATATTGTTGTGGTGTCTGATACTTGGGATCAACACCTACTTAGACTTAAAGCTCTGTTTGAGACCTTTAAGAATTCCCAATTAACAGTTAATTTATCTAAATCTTCCTTTGGCCAGGCCACTATCACTTTTCTAGGCCATGAAGTAGGTAGTGGTAATGTTGCACCTAAACTTGCTAAAGTTCTTTCGATTAAAGATTATCCAGTTCCTCATGATAGGAAAACTCTTCAACGTTTCCTAGGCATGATAGGATTTTACAGAAGATTCTGTAAGAATTTCTCAGATATTGTAGCCCCTCTTACCTCTCTTACCAGTCATAAAGTTCCCTTTAATTGGACGTCAGATTGTAACACTGCTTTTAATAAAGCAAAAAGATTATTGTGCTCTGCACCCATTCTCCTGTCTCCAGACTTCTCCAAACCTTTTTCATTACAGGTTGATGCTTGTGAGTCTGGGGTTGGGGCGGTACTATTACAAATCGGGAACAAGGAGTTGCAGCCTGTAGCATACTTTTCAGCCAAGTTCCAGCCACATCAGAGAGCTTACTCTACCATTGAAAAAGAAGCCCTCGCGCTGGTACTGGCTTTGGAGCATTTCGATGTTTATGTGGGCCAGACATCGCAGGTGGTCACAGTCTACAGTGATCACAACCCGTTAGTCTATCTCCAAGCCATGAAGAATCACAACACAAGGCTTATGCGTTGGACGCTCAGGCTGCAGCCCTACAATTTCAAAATTCAGTACATTGCCGGCAAAGAAAATGTGTTGGCAGACTCTTTGTCAAGAGTCTAGTTTAATATTTTATTTAGGTTAGGATGTATTTGTGGTAACCCCCCTTTCAAGCTCTTTTTTTTTATCCCCTGATGTGGGGGTTTTTTTTTAGTGAGGGGATACGGGCTACCGTCCGCTTGTATCTTGGACCTATGTTGGCCTATCTGACTGCTGTCTCACTCTGAGTTTAGGATTTGGCTTTTGGTCACTAGGAAAGCTGAGCTCTATCTAAGAGTGGGATGGTGGAGAGGATAGGCGGTCCCATTATTTTGTGCCATGGCGGCACGGTTACCACTGGGAGGTGGCAGCCTAATCCTGAGCCTTCTCGGGGGTGGGGGTGTGGCATGCAAAGAGTACGTAACCTTTATTCGGCGCATGGACACACCCTCATTTACAGGCTATCTCCCCCAACCAGCGAACCAGGTTGCTAAGAGTTGATGATGGGGCCCCATCGTTCAACTAGTGACCAGGTTCTAGCCAATAAGAAGGTGGGATTGACAATCGCAGAGGTTATGTGGATACCGCTCTCCTGTCTGCCCTTGTCATTCCCACTCTAGAGCTGGTTGAAGCACGGTGTGCTATCTTGTGGCTTCTATTTCTGCCTTGCTTACCGTGGAGTGCACTATATTTATCACTGTAAATAGTGTACATATTGCTGTTCTAAATTGGTGAAGGATAATATAAGTCTAAACTTTTTCTACTGTGTTTATTTGCTCCCATTACACCTGGGATAACAGGCCATTTGAAATCCTAGGTTGTAATAACAACTGTCAAGGACCAGGTAATCAGGCTAAGAAAGGAAGGAGGAGAGACAACTAGAAACGACCGCGATGTGAGGAACTCAACATGAGATTCAAAGAGGTGTTCACAGAAGAGACAGAAGGGACTCCAGAAAGACGGAGAGGTGGGGCACACCACCAAGTGCTGGACACAGTACACACAACCGAGGAAGACGCGAAGAGGCTTCTGAGTGAGCTAGAGACCTCAAAGGCAATGGGGCCGGATAACATCTCTCCATGGGTCCTGAGGGAGCAGAGGCACTATGTGTACCCCTAACAACAATATTCAACACATCTATCGAAACAGAGAAATTACCTGAGGTATGGAAAACAGCAAATGTAGTCCCAATTTTTAAAAAAGGAGACAGACATGACGCACTAAACTACAGACCAGTGTCACTGACATGTATAGTACGCAAAGTCATGGAGAAGATTATCAGGAAAAGACTGATGGAACACCTAGAAAGGGATGATCTGATCAACAGCAGCCACCATGGTTTCAGTGATGGGAGATCCTGTGTCACAAACCTACTGGAGTTCTATGATAGGGTGACAACAGTAAGACAAGAGAGAGAGGGGTGGGGGGATTGCATTTTCTAGGGCTGTAAGGCGTTTGACACAGTTCCACACAAGAGATTAGTGCAAAAACTGGAGGACCAGTCAGGGCTAACAGGGAAGGCACCACAATGGACCAGGGAATACTTGTCAGGAAGACAGCAGCGAGTTATGCTGCATGGCGAGGTGTCAGAGTGGGCACCTGTGACAAGTGGGGTCCCAGAGGGGCGAGTCGTAGGACCAGTGCTGTTTCTGGTATTTGTGAACGGCATTACGGAAGGAATAGACTCCGAAGTGTCCCTGTTTGCAGATAAGTTGATGAGAATTCATTCGGACGAAGACCAGGCAGAACTACAAAGGGATCTGGACAAGCTGCAGACCTGGTCCAGCAATTGGCTCCTGGAGTTCGACCCCACCAAGTGAAATGTAATGAAGATTGGAGAAGTCCAAAGAAGACCGCAGACGGAGTACACTCTAGGGGGCCAGAGACTACAAGCTTCCCTCAAGGAAAAAGATCTTGGGGTGAGTATAACACCAGGCACATCTCCTGAGGCGCACATCAACCAAATAATTGCTGCAGCATATGGCCGCCTAGCAAACCTCAGAACAGCATTCTGACATCTAAATAAGGAATCGTTCAGGACCCTGTACACCGTGTACGTTAGGCCCATATTGCAGTATGCGGCACCAGTTTGGAACCCACACCTAGCCAAGCACGTAAAGAAACTAGAGAAAGTGCAAAAGTTTGCAACAAGACTTGTCCCAGAGCTAAGGGGTATATCCTACGAGGTGCAAAGGTTTGCAACAAGACTAGTCCCAGAGCTAAGGGGTATGTCCTACGAGGAGAGGTTAAGGGAAATTGACCTGACGACACTGGAGGACAGGAGAGATAGGCGGGACATGATAACGATACATAAAATACTGAGAGGAATTGACAAGGTGGACAAAGACAGGATGTTCCAGAGATTGGACACAGTAACAAGGGGACACAGTTGGAAGTTGAAGACACAGATGAATCACAGGAATGTTAGGAAGTATTTCTTCAGTCACAGAGTAGTCAGGAAGTGGAATAATTAGGGAAGTGATGTAGTGGAGGCAGGATCCATACACAGCTTTAAGCAAAGGTATGATAAAGCTCATGGTTCAGGGAGAGTGGCCCAGTAGCGACCTGTGAAGAGGCGGGGCCAGGAGCTATGACTCCACCCATGCAACCACAACTAGGTGGGAACAACTAGGTGAGTACCAGTTATGTA
Organism: Cherax quadricarinatus; assembly: GCF_038502225.1. Taxonomy (NCBI): domain Eukaryota; kingdom Metazoa; phylum Arthropoda; class Malacostraca; order Decapoda; family Parastacidae; genus Cherax; species Cherax quadricarinatus. The sequence goes on from NC_091348.1 coordinate 377,237, forward strand.
ACAGCTCAGTGAGTGTCAGTAAGATGTCACCAGTTATGTAACAGCTCAGTGACTGTTAGTAAGATGTCACCAGTTATGTAACAGCTCAGTGACTGTTAGTAAGATGTCACCAGTTATGTAACAGCTCAGTGTCGGTAAGATGTCACCAGTTATGTAACAGCTCAGTGACTGTTATTAAGATGTCACCAGTTATGTAACAGCTCAGTGACTGTTAGTAAAATGTCACCAGTTATGTAACAGCTCAGTGTCAGTAAGATGTCACCATGGAAACATAAACACATATGCAGTTTAATGTGATCCTTTATTGACAACGTTTCGCCCACACAGTGGGCTTTTTCAAGTCACACAGATCTACCTGGGGTGGAAGGTACGCGAGTATTTATAGTCAGGTTCAGAATATTGAGGTCAGGTGGAGAATGCTGCATCTGATGATCTACCGGGTGGGGTTATAGAGTCTTGGGGAGCTTGGCAGGGGTATTGGACAAGTTGTGAGTAGACCTTCTGCAGTGTTCTATGTTCTTATGTGGGATAGCGATGAAGAAGTTTCTTGGCGAGTGGTTCAGCTATGTTATAGAAGCCATTGTTCTGGTTGAAATTGTTGGTTATAGAGATAAGCGATGATTCCAGGATTCTTCGGTATTGAGTGTTGTCTTCTGTGTGGCGATAAGTCTTGAGTTTCTGTAGTTAATTAAATGGTTGTGTGAATTGTGATGTTGTACACAGGCATTCCTTGTATCGTCAGTCCTGCTTGCATATTGGTGTTCTGAAATACGTGTTTGGAGGTCTCTTGATGTTTCGCCCTCCAAACACGTATTTCAGAACACCAATATGCAAGGAGGACTGACGATACAAGGAATACCTGTGTACAACATCGCAATTCACACAACCATTTAATTAACTACAGAAACTCGAGACTTATCGCCACACAGAAGACAACACTCAATACCGAAGAATCCTGGAATCATCGCTTATCTCTACAACCAACAATTTCAACCAGAACAATGGCTTCTAAAACATAGCTAAACCACTCGCCAAGAAACTTCTTCATCGCTATCCCACATAAGAACATAGAACACTGCAGAAGTTCTACTCACAACTTGTCCAATACCCCTGCCAAGCTACCCAAGACTCTATAACCCCACCCGGTAGATCATCAGATGCAGCATTCTCCACCTGACCTCAACATTCTGAACCTGACTATAAATACTCGCGTACCTTCCACCCCAGGTAGATCTGTGTGTGACTTGAAAAAGCCCACTGTGTGGGCGAAACGTTGTCAATAAAGGATCACATTAAACTGCATATGTGTTTATGTTTCCATTGTGTCGGTATTTTATACCATTTATTTTCAAGATATCACCAGTTATGTAACAGCTCAGTGTCAGTAAGATGTCACCAGTTATGTAACAGCTCAGTGTCAGTAAGATGTCACCAGTTACGTAACAGCTCAGTGTCAGTAAGATGTCACCAGTTATGTAACAGCTCAGTGTCAGTAAGATGTCACCAGTTATGTAACAGCTCAGTGTCAGTAAGATGTCACCAGTTACGTAACAGCTCAGTGTCAGTAAGATGTCACCAGTTATGTAACAGCTCAGTGTCAGTAAGATGTCACCAGTTATGTAACAGCTCAGTGTCAGTAAGATGTCACCAGTTATGTAACAGCTCAGTGTCAGTAAGATGTCACCAGTTATGTAACAGCTCAGTGTCAGTAAGATGTCACCAGTTACGTAACAGCTCAGTGTCAGTAAGATGTCACCAGTTACGTAACAGCTCAGTGTCAGTAAGATGTCACCAGTTATGTAACAGCTCAGTGAGTGTCTGTAAGATGTCACCAGTTATGTAACAGCTCAGTGAGTGTCAGTAAGATGTCACCAGTTATGTAACAGTGAGTGTCAGTAAGGTGTCACCAGTTATGTAACAGTGAGTGTCAGTAAGGTGTCACCAGTTATGTAACAGTGAGTGTTAGTAAGATGTCACCAGTTATGTAACAGTGAGTGTCAGTAAGGTGTCACCAGTTATGTAACAGTGAGTGTCAGTAAGGTGTCACCAGTTATGTAACAGTGAGTGTCAGTAAGGTGTCACCAGTTATGTAACAGCTCAGGGACTGTTAGTAAGGTAACACAGTCATAACAATTTCCTCTACAAATCAATTCATTAAGCATGATGAATGCGGATGCAAGATTTCAAGAGAATTTTTATATATAAATCGTTAGGAAGTTGTGCGATTCCCGGTGGACATGATCACACTGACGGATAACATTAGTGTTAGTAATGATGATAGTTGTAGTAATGATGATAGTAGTAGTAATGATAATAGTAGTAATGATAAAAGTAATGCTAATAGTAGTAGTAATGATAATAGTTGTAGTAATGATAGTAGTAGTAATGATAATAGTAATGCTAATAGTAGTAGTAATGATAATAGTAATGCTAATAGTAGTAGTAATGATAATAGTTGTAGTAATGATAATAGTAGTTGTAGTAATAATGACAATAGTAGTAGTAGTAATGACAATAGTTGTAGTAATGATAATAGTAGTAGTAATGATAATAGTAGTAGTAATGATAATAGTAGTAATGATAATAGTAGTAGTAATGATAATAGTAGTAATGATAATAGTTGTAATAATGATAATAGTAGTAGCAATGATAGTAGTAGAAGTAATGACAGTAGTAGAAGTAATGATAGTAGTAGTAGTAGTGATAATAGTTGTAGTAATAATAACAATAGTAGTAGTAGTAATGACAATAGTAGTAGTAGTAATGACAATAGTAGTAATGATAGTAGTAGTAATGATAATAGTAGTAGTAATGATAGTAATAATAGTAGTAATGATAATAGTAGTAATGATAGTAGTAGTAGTAATAATAGTAATAGTAGTAGTAATGACAGTAGTAGTAGTAATGATAATAGTAATAGCAGTAGTTATCACAATAGTAGTAGTAGTATTGATAATAGTAGTAGTAGTATTGATAGTAGTAGTAGTATTGATAATAGTAGTAGTAGTATTGATAATAGTAGTAGTAGTAATGATAGTAGTAGTAATGATAATAGTAGTAGTAGTAATGATAATAGTAGTAGTAGTAGTAATGATAATAGTAGTAGTAGTAGTAATAATAGTAGTACTAGTAATGATAGTAATGATAATAGTAGTAGTAATGATAGTAGTAGTAGTAGTAGTAATGATAATAGTAGTAGTAATGATAGTAATAGTAATGATAGTAGTAGTAGTAATGATAGTAGTAGTAGTAATGATAGTATAGTAGTAGTAGTAGTGATGGTAGTAGTAGTAGTAGTAATGATAGTAATGATAGTAGTAATAATGATAGTAGTAGTAGTAGTAATGATAATAGTAGTAATAATGATAGTAGTAGTAGTAATGATAGTAGTAATGATAGTAGTAGTAGTAATGATAATAGTAGTAGTAGTAGTAGTAATGATAGTAGTAATGTTGATAGTAATAATGATAATAATAGTAATACTATTAGTATTAAAAATAACAGTAATAGAAGCAGTGATAATAATAGTAGTAATGGTAATAGTAGTAAAGATAACAGAAGTAGTAGTAATGTTCAAGTAATTGTAAAGATAGTTGTGGTAGTAATGTTAATAATAGTAATAGCAATGATAATGGAACAGCCCCCTAAGCAGTTCATAGTACTCCCATGTGGTGATGTTGCCACGAATACTCGCCGGGCACTTGCTATGAGTAACATCAACGTTTCCACCATAAACACATCATCTATCAAAGACCTCACTACGAAACGCAGCCCCACACCTCTAACTTCTACAGCAGGCGTCTACACTATCCCCTGTGGGTTCTGTCCCAAGAAATATGTAGGTGAGACAGGCAGAGATCTTGCAGTCCGCCTGAGTGAGCATCGAAATGCCTCTAACAGAGACGATGTAAGGTACGCCTGTGTCCTCCACAGAGACTCCACGGAGCATTTGATGAACTGGAATGAGGCACAACTCGTTCTCACCGAACCAGACCTCAGACGCCGACGGTGCCTAGAAGCCTCACTAATCGCCGTCACCGACACTATAGAACGCAACACAGGAAACTACAAAATTTCAAAAACATTGGCATACATGATACTTAAGCACCACCAACCCAACAACACAGGAGTCACATGATTTCAACGTCTACCTCTTCATCATAGGCGGAGGTTGTTTTGATAAGGACCTGCCTCGCATGGGCCAGTAGGCCTTCTACAGTGTTCCTCCATTCTTATATGACATTCCTCAGGTCACGTACGTCACATCTCACTCTCCGCCTATATATATAATGTCTTTCTACCTCTGTATGTTAGAAGTGATCAAGGTCCCAGGACCGAAACGTTTTCTAATAAATATGTCATAGTGTTTGCTTACGTGTCTTTCTAAACCAACTTGTCGGTATTTATTACCAAGGTTTATACCAAGAGTAGCAGTAATGATAATAATAACAGTAGTAGAAATATTAATAATCATAGTAGTAGTAATGATAGCAGTAGTAGTAGTTAAGTATAATAGTAATATTATTAGTATTAATGATAATAATAGTAGTAGTAATGAAAATAATAGCAGTAGTAATAATATTAGTAGTAATGATAATAGTAGTATTAGTAGTATGATAATAATAATATTATTAGTAATAACGATAATAGTTGTAGTAATGATAATAATAGTAATGATAATAGTAATGATAATAGTAGTCATAATATTAGTTATAGTAATGGTAATGGTAGTAGTAATATTAATAATAGTAGTATTGATAATGGTTACTAGTAATAATGATAAACGCAATAGTGTTAGTAATCTGCTCTTCCTATTAAATATTCATGAATGTTTGTCAGTACAAATGAGTAAATGAAAAAAAAATATTAAATTTTTCAAGTGGACTTCATTGCTGGAATGTTTGGAATATGTGGAGATATCTTTCTATATATTATCTTTGTCTGTGTGGCATCCTTGTTAATGTTACAGTAAGATGTGTAGGGTGGGGAGAGAGAATTCCCATATTCTAACTTTCCCTCATCTCTCTACAAGACTGGTTCACCAAACTTTCCCAGTCTGCCGCCCCCTTAACTCCCAGGCCACATCCCTAGCGCCCTTACCTCCCCCTTGACGCCCAGGCCACATCCCTAGCGCCCTTACCTCCCCCTTGACTCCCAGGCCACATCCCTAGCGCCCCTCCCTCCTCCTTGACTCCCAGGCCACATCCCTAGCGCCCCTCCCTCCCCCTTGACTCCCAGGCCACATCCCTAGCGCCCCTCCCTACCCCTTGACTCCCAGGCCAAATCCCTACCGCCCCTCCCTCCCCCATGACTCCCAGGCCACAACCCTACCGCCCCTCCCTCCCCATTGACTCCCAGGCCACATCCCTAGCGCCCCTCCCTCCCCCTTGACTCCCAGGCCACATCCCTAGCGCCCCTTCCTCCCCCTTGACTCCCAGGCCACATCCCTAGCGCCCCTCCCTTCTCCTTGACTCCCAGGCCACATCCCTAGCGCCCCTCCCTCCCCCTTGACGCCCAGGCCACATCCCTAGCGCCCCTCACTCCCCCTTGACTCCCAGGCCACATCCCTAGCGCCCCTCCCTCCCCCTTGACTCCCAGGCCAAATCCCTAGCGCCCCTCCCTCCCCCTTGACTCCCAGGCCAAATCCCTACCGCCCCTCCCTCCCCCATGACTCCCAGGCCACATCCCCCCTACCGCTCCTCCCTCCCCCTTGACTCCCAGGCCACATCCCTAGCGCCCCTCCCTCCCCCGTGTCTCCCACAGCGCCCCTCCCTCCTCCTTGACTCCCAGGCCACATCCCTAGCGCCCCTCCCTCCCCCTTGACTCCCAGGCCACATCCCTAGCGCCCCTCCCTCCCCCTTGACTCCCAGGCCACATCCCTAGCGCCCCTCCCTCCCCCTTGACTCCCAGGCCACATCCCTAGCGCCCCTCCCTCCCCCTTGACTCCCAGGCCACATCCCCAGGCCACATCCCTAGCGCCCCTCCCTCCCCCTTGACTCCCCCCTCCCTCCCCCTTGACTCCCAGGCCACATCCCTAGCGCCCCTCCCTCGGCCTTGACTCCCAGGCCACATCCCTAGCGCGCCTCCCTCCCCCTTGACTCCCAGGCCACATCCCTAGCGCCCCTCCCTCCCCCTTGACTCCCAGGCGCCCCTCCCTCCCCCTTGACTCCCAGGCCACATCCCTACCGCCCCTCCCTCCCCCTTGACTCCCAGGCCACATCCCTAGCGCCCCTCCCTCCCCACACACAAACATACGAACGCTAATTCAAAACAACAACTAATCTAACACTAAAACAAACGTATTTATTTCAGAAATAAAAATTAACATAGTAAACCAACTTACTTAACAATATGAAAGGGTAAATTTACATCTTATCTGTAACTGCACTGTCATCACAGTTTTAATGAGATGGATGTGCTTGGTACAGGTACATTAACTTCTCAAAACTATGCGTGAAGGCACTAAGAAGTCTTAGAACCCCGCAACTGTACTGAAGCATCGCTCTACTAAATATATTAAGTACAGTTTTTTTAAGAAACTGAAGAAACAACTTCAGTGTAGCAGTGGAAACGATAGTGTTGATTGATAGGTAATGTAGTAGACTTTGAATCATAGGTCCCTTGTAACCTCATACCTTCTTATATGGTTACCCATAGGTCCCTTACACCATCGGTTAGTTTTGTTAGTTCCCCAAGCAAGATGAAGATCACAGTGTTATCTTAGGTCCACATGTGGTTAACAAGAGGCAGTTGACCTTAGATAACTTAGAGAAAGAATTTTAACCCACTTCGCCATGTACACTGAATTTTGAAAGTTTCTAAGATTAAATTGTAATGTTAAATGCACACTGGGGCAGAAAAAAGAAACAAATAATTCATGAATTATCCATCAAAACTGGGCGAGACAGCTCCTTCAGAGTGGCGAAACAAAGAATCACAGCCAGATTGTGGGGACGATCACCGGTGTCCTCACTCTCACCAGGTCGAGTCTGTACTCTGTTCATTTATCTAAAAGTCACTGAGACCATACAACTTCCTGCTGAGTAAAATAAAAAAAATGAAATAATCTGGAGCTATAATAAACGGTTTGTGAACTAGGTGACTTACAATTAGAAATGCTCCCTATGCAGGAATATCTCAATCTGAAATAATATATCCTTTAACCAAATACACAGATACCATGCCCATGCATGAGGGACTGATGAGTGAGATCCTTCTGGATTTCAAACTGTCTAGGCTGAAGTAGCTAGAATTAAGTTATACTTCATCTGTGTAATTGAAGAACACTCGCAAACATCTGAGGCGATGTAGATTTCGTAAAATGATAATCGTTCATATGTAAAAAAAAAGAATGTCAAAATATTTGATATATTTATATATTTTATTTTATTTTCTGTAAATAAATTTTTAAATGTAAATCTATGTCGCTTAATTTTTGAGGCAACATATATGAGCTTGGTGAAATCTGCTTTTCCTAAATGCTAAATCATCACATATCACTTGTGCTCTTTATAAGAAACTGAAATTGTCATTATTGTCTAACTATATACGACCACTGCCAGTGGTTCGTCTTTAAGGTCCACCCACCCACTTACTGTGTTTTTGATCCTCCTTTTTCCCAGGTCCATGTGTCCAGGAGTCCGTCTGTGTCCCCTCAGATATTCTCCCTTCTCCATTTCCCCAAGGTCTACCTCAACAACCAGTATCCTCCTTTTTCCCAAGTCCATGTGTCCAGGAGTCCGTCTGTGTCCCCTCAGATATTCTCCCTTCTCCACTTACCCAAGGTCTACCTCAACAACCAGTATCCTCCTTTTTCCCAGGTCCATGTGTCCAGGAGTTCATCTGTGTCCGCCTCAGATATTCTCCCTTCCCCACTTCCCCAAGGTCTACCTCAACAACCAGCATCCTCCTTTTTCCCAGGTACATGTGTCCAGGAGTCCATCTGACCGCCTCAGATATTCTCCCTTCCCCACTTCCCCAAGGTCTACCTCAACAACCAGCATCCTCCTTTTTCCCAGGTCCACTTCCCCAAGCCTCAGTCCCCAAGGTCTACCTCAGCAACCAGCATCCTCCTTTTTTTCCAGGTCCATGTGTCCAGGAGTCCTTCTGTGTCCCCTCAGATATTCTCCCTTTCCCACTTTGCCAAGGTCTACCTCAACAACCAGTATCCTCCTTTTTCCCAGGTCCATGTGTCCAGGAGTCCATCTGTGTCCGCCTCAGATATTCTCCCTTCCCCACTTCCCCAAGGTCTACCTCAACAACCAGTATCCTCCTTTTTCCCAGGTCCATGTGTCCAGGAGTCCATCTGTGTCCCCTCAGATATTCTCCCTTCCCCACTTCCCCAAGGTCTACCTCAACAACCAGTATCCTCCTTTTTCCCAGGTCCATGTGTCCAGGAGTCCATCTGTCCGCCTCAGATATTCTCCCTTCCCCACTTCCCCAAGGTCTACCTCAACAACCAGCATCCTCCTTTTTCCCAGGTCCATGTGTCCAGGAGTCCATCTGTCCGCCTCAGATATTCTCCCTTCCCCACTTCCCCAAGGTCTACCTCAGCAACCAGCATCCTCCTTTTTCCCAGGTCCATGTGTCCAGGACTCCATCTGTCCGCCTCAGATATTCTCCCTTCCCCACTTCCCCAAGGTCTACCTCAGCAACCAGCATCCTCTTTTTTTCCAGGTCCATGTGTCCAGGAGTCCATCTGTGTCCGCCTCAGATATTCTCCCTTTCCCACTTTCCCAAGGTCTACCTCAACAACCAGTATCCTTCTTTTTTCCAGGTCCATGTGTCCAGGAGTCCATCTGTGTCCCCTCAGATATTCTCCCTTCTCCACTTCCCAAAGGTCTACCTCAACAACCAGCATCCTCCTTTTTCCCAGGTCCATGTGTCCAGGAGTCCATCTGTCCGCCTCAGATATTCTCCCTTTCCCACTTCCCCAAGGTCTACCTCAACAACCAGCATCCTCCTTTTTCCCAGGTCCATGTGTTCAGGAGTCCATCTGTCCGCCTCAGATATTCTCCCTTTCCCACTTCCCCAAGGTCTACCTCAGCAACCAGCATCCTCCTTTTCTCCAGGTCCATGTGTCCAGGAGTCCATCTGTGTCCCCTCAGATATTCTCCCTTCTCCACTTCCCCAAGGTCTACCTCAACAGCCAGCATCCTCCTTGTTCCCAGGCCCATGTGTCCAGGAGTGCATCTGTCCGCCTCAGATATTCTCCCTTCTAAACTTCCCCAAGGTCTACCTCAACAACCAGCATCCTCCTTTTTCCCAGGTCCATGTGTTCAGGAGTCCATCTCTCCGCCTCAGATATTCTCCCTTCTCCACTTCCCCAAGGTCTACCTCAACATCCAGTATCCTCCTTTTTTCCCCAGGTCCATGCGTCCAGGAGTCCATCTGTCCGCCTCAGATATTCCCCCTTCCCTACTTCCCTAAGGTCTACCTCAACAACCAGTATCCTCCTTTTTCCCAGGTCCATGTGTCCAGGAGTCCATCTGTCCGCCTCAGATATTCTCCCTTTCCCACTTCCCCAAGGTCTACCTCAACAACCAGCATCCTCCTTTTTCCCAGGTCCATGTGTTCAGGAGTCCATCTGTCCACCTCAGATATTCTCCCTTCCCCACTTCCCCAAGGTCTACCTCAGCAACCAGCATCCTCCTTTTCTCAAGGTCCATGTGTCCAGGAGTCCATCTGTGTCCCCTCAGACATTCTCCCTTCTCCACTTCGCCAAGGTCTACCTCAACAGCCAGCATCCTCCTTTTTCCCAGGCCCATGTGTCCAGGAGTCCATCTGTCCGCCTCAGATATTCTCCCTTCTAAACTTCCCCAAGGTCTACCTCAGCAACCAGCATCCTCCTTTTTCCCAGGTATTCTCCCTTAACCACTTCCCCAAAGTCTACCTCAATAACCAGTATCCTCCTTTTTCCCAGGTCCATGTGTTCAGGAGTCCATCTGTCCGCCTCAGATATTCTCCCTTCTCCACTTCCCCAAGGTCTACCTCAACATCCAGTATCCTCCTTTTTCCCAGGTCCATGTGTCCAGGAGTCCATCTGTGTCCCCTCAGATATTCTGCCTTCTCCACTTCCCTAAGGTCTACCTCAACAACAGTATCCTCCTTTTTTCCCCAGGTCCATGCGTCCAGGTGTCCATCTGTCCGCCTCAGATATTCCCCCTTCCCCACTTTCCCAAGGTCTACCTCAACAACCAGTATCCTCCTTTTTCCCAGGTCCATATGTCCAGGAGTCCACCTGTCCGCCTCGGATATTCTCCCTTCCCCACTTCCCCAAGGTCTACCTCAACAACCAGCATCCTCCTTTTTCCCAGGTCCATCTGTCCGCCTCAGATATTTTCCCTTCTCCACTTCCCCAAGGTCTACCTCAACATCCAGTATCCTCCTTTTTCCCAGTATCCATGTGTCCAGGAGTCCATCTCTGTCCCCCCAGATATTCTCCCTTCTCCACTTCCCCAAGGTCTACCTCAGCAACCAGTATCCTCCTTTTTCCCAGGACCATGTGTCCAGGAGTCCATCTGTGTCCCCTCAGATATTCTCCCTTCTCCACTTCCCCAAGGTCTACCTCAGCAACCAGTATCCTCCTTTTTCCCAGGTCCATGTGTCCAGGAGTCCATCTGTGTCCCCTCAGATATTCTCCCTTCTCCACTTCCCCAAGGTGTACCTCAACAACCAGTATCCTCCTTTTTCCTAGGTCCATGTGTCCAGGAGTCCATCTGTCCGCCTCAGATATTCTCCCTTCTCCACTTCCCCAAGGTCTACCTCACCAACCTGTATCCTCCTTTTTCCCAGGTCCATGTGCCCAGGAGTCCATCTGTGTCCCCTCAGATATTCTCCCTTCCCCACTTCCCCAAGGTCTACCTCAACAACCAGTATCCTCCTTTTTCCCAGGTCCATGTGTCCAGGAGTCCATCTGTCCGCTTCAGATATTCTCCCTTCCCCACTTCCCCAAGGTCTACCTCAATAACCAGTATCCTCTTTTTTCCCAGGTCCATGTGTCCAGGAGTCCATCTGTCCGCCTCAGATATTCTCCCTTCCCAACTTCCCCAAGGTCTACCTCAACAACCAGTATCCTCCTTTTTCCCAGGTCCATGTGTCCAGGAGTCCATCTGTCCGCCTCAGATATTCTCCCTTCCCCACTTCCCCAAGGTATCCTCGCCTTTCCCAGGTCCATGTGTCCAGGAATCCATCCGTGGGCCCCCGGATGTCTCCCCTTCCTCACTTCCCTTAGGATATCTTCCAGTCTCAGCCTTCCCCAGGTTATGTATCCCGAAGTCAGCTCAGCCACCCTCAGTGATCTAGCTAGATGAGAACGAGGTCTTGTCTAGCTGGTCTACGGTAGAGACTGTCCAGGTGGGTGGAATTACAGGAGGGGACACGCAGAGAACTGGGTCCTGTAATTACACCACCAAGACCGTAAGTCAGCCAGACGCAGCCAAGCTACCGTCCAGTTCGGCCACCAAGGCCTGGCCACACAGTGAAATTTTGGAAGTTCTATTTATGTTATACAATTCCTTTACATTAAATATATATTTTTTTAGAACTCAGCAGTTGAAGTGTTTGTGAATGTTCTATTGCGTTTGGATTATTACAGATCTCCACCAGAACTGTAATAATTGTTGAACTTTATTAATTAGTTATTTGTCTTATGAATTTGCTTGACTCGCAGTAGGTTACAAGCGCGAGCGTTCAGTGGAAATAAATCACGTTGTGTGACTTTTTTGGGTTATCCTGGGTAATGTACACATATTTTACAATCTTTGATAATTTGTTAAACTGTAATTACGTGTTCCTGTACCTAAGTAAATTTACTTACTTTCACGCAAACTTATTTTTACACTCATTTACGCATTTCCGCCAACGCAGCATGCGGATTCACCATCACACACAAACACTCCGACGTATAAAAGATACCCATCGCCATTTACATTACTATGCACGTAATCACAAATACACACACACACACACACACACACACACACACACACACACACACACACACACACACACACACACACACACACACACACACACACACAAAAAAAAAAAAAAAAAAAAAAAAAAAAAAAAAAAAAAAAAAAAAAAAAAAAAAAAAAATAAACGTTAATGGATGAAAATAAAACTAGCAGCTGGGGATATTCAATACCTTCTTAAAAATAATTATTGTGGTTGTTCCAGCACACTGGTCAGTATGTCTTTGTCTTACTGAGATACTGTGTTATGTTGTTATGTACTGTGATGTGTCAGTGTCAGTCAATATTATATAATTACTATGTTCTAATGATAGTAATAGTAAAAATATTAGTAATAATAATAATAGTAGTAGTTAATAATAGTAATAATAATAGTAGTAGCAGTTAATAATAGTATTGATAGTAATTAATAATAATGATAATAGTAATAATATTAGTAGCAATGATAATAGTAATAGTAATGATAATAGTAGTAGTATTGATAATAATAGTAGTAATGTTAATGGTAGTAGTATTGATAATAGTAATTGAAGTAGTAGTATTGATAATAGTAATTGAAGTAGTAGTAATGATAATAGTTGTAGTAGTAATAATACTAGTAGCAGTAATGATAATAATAGCGATGATAGTAGTAGTAGTAATGATAATAATGGTAATAGTAATGATAATAATGGTAATAGTAATGATAATAGTAGTAATGATAACTGTACTAGTAATAATGATAACTTTTGTAATGATAATAATAGTGATAATAGTAATAATAATAGTATTGATGATAGTAGTCATAATGTTAGTTATAGTAATGATAATGGTAGTACTAGTAGTAATGATGATGGTTATTAGTAATAATGATAACAGCAATAGTGTTAGTAATCAGTAATCTGCTCTTCCTATTAAATATTCATGAATGTTTGTCAGTACAAATGAGTAAATGAAAAAAAATATTAAATTTTTCAAGTCGACTACATTGCTGGAATGTTTGGAATATGTGGAGATATCTTTCTATATATCATCTTTGTCTGTGTGGCATCCTTGTTAATGTTACAGTAAGATGTGTAGGGTGGGGAGAGAGCGTTGCTGACCCCTTGCTTCCCAGGCCACATCCCTAGCCCCCTCCCCAAAACATAAGAACACACTGACTCACGAAATCGTAATGACACGATTGCAAACAAACCATACCACGAGCGGGTATAGAACCCGCGGTCAGAGTCTCGAAACTCCATTTTTAATTATGGAATAAATACATTTGTTTACAGTGTTAGATTAGTTATTGTTTTGAATTCGCAATAAAACTAATACCAAGAAAGAGGTGTGTTCTTATGAAACCATACCACGGGCGGGGATAGAACCCGCGATCAGAGAGTCTCAAAACTCCAGACCGTAGCGTTAGCCACTGGACCAGCTAGCCACAATAAGATTCGTCCAACTAGGTATATTTCTACACCATAGGAAGGTTAGCACAGGCACCACTGTGACCACAAATGCAAGTTTTTACAGACGAATCTCCAGCTAGCGTGGCCGTGACGAACTCTAGCTCAAGTCCCCTCAAAGCATATGCTAACCTTCCTATGGTGTAGAAATATACCTAGTTGGACGAATCTTATTGTGGCTAGCTGGTCCAGTGGCTAACGCTACGGTCTGGAGTTTTGAGACTCTTTGATCGCGGGTTCTATCCCCGCCCGTGGTATGTTTTCATAAGAACACACCTCTTTCTTGGTATTAGTTTTATTGCGAATTCAAAACAATAACTAATCTAACACTGTAAACAAATGTATTTATTCCATAATTAAAAATGGACATAGTAAACCAATTTAATTAGCAATAATGAAAAGGTAAATTTACATCTGTAACTACATTGTCTTCACAGTTTTAATGAGATGGATGTACTTGGTGCAGGAACATCAGCTTCTCAACATCAGACTTGAAACAGTCTTAGATCCATGAAGTCTCACTCTACTCAACACACCAAGTACATCTATTTTCAAGAAACTGATGAAGCCACTTAAGTGTTCGTAACATAGATTTAGTCACACAGATTTTGTAAATCAAACGCTCCCTTGGTTCTGATGCCACCCTGCCGCCCCCCAACCGCCCTGTTTTTCCTCAACACCCCTTCGATCTTTCCACCTCCCCCAGGGGAAGGTACCGTCTACTTTGAATATCACAAGTCTAAACAGTTGCAGAGGTAGCTAGAATGTAGGTATCCCTTCCCAGCATAATAACCTGTATATATCCTGTGATGTCTTTATAATAATTCCCAAACAGTAATAGATAGAAAGAACGACTGTTTAAAGGCTCACACACAAAGGTTCAAGGTGATACAGAGCTTGTTAAACAAATGAAATTTAATTGCAGAAATATTTTATATTTTTCCTTATAAATTTAAGCTCAGAACTTGAAAGGCGTTTTAATAATTAACATATAAATATATGAGGAAGATCCGTAGCCAGACTGTGGGATCGACTGGTGGTGTTCTTACTCTTGACAGGTCCAGCCCCAATCATGAAGGAATCTTCCTTTTACAGATTTGTTAATAAATCAGTGTCACAGTTTACGTGATGTCGTCGTTACGTGATGACGTCATAAAGTACATCTCTCGTCAGAAAGAAAAATGTGGCGAGTTTGGTCAAATCTGGTTGTTTAGTTTGCTGGACAGTGCTCAGACTGTGACCAGGACAGTGCTCAGACTGTGACCAGGACAGTGCTCAGACTGTGACCAGGACAGTGCTCAGACTGTGACCAGGACAGTGCTCAGACTGTGACCAGGACAGTGCTCAGACTGTGACCAGGACAGTGCTCAGACTGTGACCAGGACAGTGCTCAGACTGTGACCAACTGTATTGTTTGTTACAGATTTTTGTAAACATTTATGTATTGTATAAAGAAAAATTCACCAGTTTAGTGAAAATTAAGTATCAAAGTTCCCCATCAAGAAAGAACATGAAGGCACAATGCAGTGACTGAAATACATAAATAACTCACACACAAGAGAAAGTTACGACGACATTTGGGATAATGGCTAACAGTTATTTTTCCCAGTTCAGGAGAGTGTGTTGATGTGTGTGTTGTTACAACACCTTCCACATCAGTAAGCTTCACGGAACACCAAAATAGAAATATACAGAACAATTAAGCTTCCGACTTCTTGTCTCCATGTTATATATATATATATATATATATATATATATATATATATATATATATATATATATATATATATATATATATATATATATATATATATATATGTCGTGCCGAATAGGTAAAACTGGTCAATTAGCGAGAACTCATTTAAAATTAAGTCCTTTCTAAAATTTTCTTTTATACGTTTAAAGTTTTTTTTTCATTGATGTTATTGTAAAAATTATTAATTTTGTACCAAAAGAACCTTAGAAAATTTTCTTAATCTTATTATAACAACCGTCTTATCCAACTAAATATATTTTAGATTGAACATTAAAATGGTATAAAATACCGACAGGTTGTTAGGTAAGACACATATGCAACAGTTAGGTATCTTTTGAAACATTTCGCCTACACAGTAGGCTTCTTCAGTCGAGTACAGAAAAGTTGATAGAAGCAGAAGAGACTTGAAGACGATGTAATCAGTCCATCACCCTTAAAGTTTTGAGGTGGTCAGTCCCTCAGTCTGGAGAAGAGCATTGTTCCGAAGACTGAAACAATATGAAGTTGAAAGGACAGGATGGAGCCTTATATAGCGCCAGGAGGTGAGACGTAGGTCACTTTGGGAGGTCAGGTCCCTCTCAAATCCAGCCGTTCTCACTAGTAGAGGTTGTCGAAGTTGATTTCAGGCCTGTACCAAGATACCCTTGTGTTGCAGTGTCTGACAGATTGAACATTAAAATGGTATAAAATACCGACAGGTTCACATAAATATATTTTAGATAAGTTAACAGCAATTTAATGATAAACAAGCACAATGAAATATATTTTTTCGTTAGGTTCAAAATGATTTTTGCGAAATTATTGCACACACAAATTTTCGTTTGCCTTATTCGGCAAGAAGAGCGTGGCTGTTTAAGCCAAAATCGAAAGTTTTACCTATTCGGCACGACATATTTATTTAAGGCTAAGTTCGATGAACTAACCTTCAACGAACAGTACATAAATAAGCCGTTTCGGACCAACTTGGACCAAGAACTAGTCATACTGACTCTTACAAAGTACTGAAAGAAAATATTTATATAAAATAACGCTCCATATATGTCATTTACTGTTCAGTATACTGAAAAAAGACGTGTATTATTCCCTGAAAGTGAACGCGTTTTATTCCTGTGAGTCAGTCAGTGGCCATGACAGGAGCAGATGAGAAGTGTGTTTAGTTCAGTACGAGTCGGGTGGTGACGGAGGTGAAGTCATCATATTTGGGCTGTAGTTTGAGTAGGTAATTTTGGTAATTTTTTTTTAGTGTATACCATAGGTGTTTGTGTTTAAGTGCTCCAATGTTTATTTGTAAGGCCCTAGTATGCAGAGGCCTGTTCGAGAGTACTGTATGGTATTTTGCCTGCTGGTAATTAGTCTACCAGGCAGATGTGAAGACCGGGGTATGTTCATAAATGTTCATTTTTGTTTAACTCATTAGTAGCAGTCAGTGAGATAATGTGAACTGTAGTGTGGTGGCTTTTGTAATAGTTATAAGTTGTATATAAGTTACTATTAATATAGATATATTTTTGTATAGGCGAGTTCTTGTCATTCCTTCCTAATAATAATTAATATTAATATACGAGTACATGCTGGCCCAAGGTTTGCTCTGTATTTCAGTGTAATTTTATAACCCCGAGACAGCAGTGTGAGCAGCCTTTAGGAGCCAGGAACATTTTAAGTTACGATAACAAAGTCGTAACATTGGCCCGAGCCGTTATAAAGTTTCTTTCTCGTATATGCGGGTTATTTTCGTATTGTTCCAGCCACGGTATTGTACATTTGTGTTTGTTAAAGAAACAGTTTATTGGTTTGTGCTACACGACAGCAACAGTAATACCCCGTGAAAACCTTTATTTCTTATAGTCTTGTGTTTATCTAGTATCATCTGTTACTTGGTACTTGGCCAGGTTGTGCCAGCATCCTCTTGTAAAAAGTAATGTCTTTAATGAATTACTATGTTAAACCTGTGAAAGTCTTAAGAGAGAAAAGTTAGCTTTATGGCCCAGTAATAATGTGTTTAAAGAGTCTCAACTCCAGCATCAAGGTCTGCTAATACTCTCAAAAATTATTATTGAGTGGATGAACCTCAAGCTTCTGTGTTTGTTGACAGTTGATTAAGACACATGTACAACAATTGGGTATCTTTATTGAGGAAGATAAAGATACCCAAGTGTTGCACATGTGTCTGATTTATCTGTTGGACATGTGTTTTAATCATTAACCTGTTGGTATTTTATACCATTTTCAACATAACTGTTCAAAGTGTTGAGTTTTAATAGTTTTAATATGGTGAAATATCACGCCATACATATATTTAATATACTTCATGAAGTCTATCTCATATTACAGGATATGTTTGAGGAGGATGTGTCGCCACTCATTTGTTTGTTGAAATTATTGAGTTTTAGTTTCTGGACTTCTTAGCGATAAGAACATAAGACTGGAGGAACACTGCAGTAGGCCTACTGGCCTATACAAGGCAGCTCCTTATTTATTTTATTTTTTATCTGGATATGATACATAGTTGTATAAAGAAACATAATGATTGGGTGTACATGCCAAAAGCCCCTTGTATGCAGAGCATTATGGTCAGGCTTAAAATTAACTTAAGATAAACTAAGCAATGATATATTCAGTGGTAAAAAATACAGTAAACAAATTACATGAAGTACAAAAGAGTATTTCAAATAAGAAGCATTAAAGTTGTACCAATTTGTAACACAACAATGTATAATATAATCGAATCAGATCGAGTAAAATCAATGATTTGTAGTACAGAAACAGGTCATGTGGTCATTAGATGAGTTACTGAGCATTCAAGAGAATGGAGTATTATATTAGGTAACGTATTTAAAAAAAACATAGTTTGATAAGTTCACAGGTTATAATTTATGAGAAACAGTTATTCAGTATTTATTTAGTTGTGGGTGAGTAAGTGGATTTTAAGAAGAGTCTTGAATTGATAAACAGACAGTATTTCTTTTATATTCACAGGTAATGAATCCAGATTTTTGGGCCTTTTATGTGAATTAAGTTTTTACATAATGTTAGATGCACACGAGGAATATCAAAGAGTGATCTGTGCCTTGTGTTATGGTCAAGTGTTCTGTTGAGGTTGGTAAGTAGAAGTGTATTTCTCCATCCTTTTCCAAAACTATCCAAGAATTTATTTCAGTACCTCAGGTACTAATCAAACCCAGCATCTTCGCTCATAGTTGTCTAATCTCATTTTAAAGTTACTCCAGGGGTCTTAATCTCTATTATCCTACTCGGCAGATTGTTTCACGCATCGACACCTCTCCTTGAAAACCAGTACTTACGTACGTCCTTTCTAAATCCATAAAACCAGTACTTACCTTCCTTATTTCTAAATCTATAAAACCAGTACTTACCTTCGTTATTTTTAAATCTATAAAACCAATACTTAACTACGTTCTTTCTAAATCCATAAAACTAGAACTTATCTACGTTCTTTCTAAATATATAAAACCAGTACTTACCTATGTCCTTTCTGAATCTAGATGCCACCACAATGGTTTATTGGATAGCTCTCGAATTTTAAGTGTATTTTTTCACTTTGATCTCCAGCTTCTATGGCTCATACTGGTGCTAAATTATAATTCATAAGCATTCTAAGGGTAATGAACTATGGCTCCTGAGTTTGCATTGCGCATCAGCTCATAACTGAGAATTTTCACGAAAGACAACAATAGCGAGTTTAAACAATGGTTCTTTTTTTGCCGTAATTAGTCTTTAGAAGCGTATTAAAGATGTGATAAATGGTTTAAAAGTGACAAGTTGAAGATTGAGATACTTATGCAACATATGGGAATCTTTATTGAAGAAACGTTTCGCCACACAGTGGCTTCATCAGTCCAATATAAATCAGAAGGGTGTAGGGCGAGGAGGAGTCTGAGGTAATCAGTCCCTCAATCTGGAGTCGATGTGTTCAGTCCATCAATCTTGTAGAAGTCACTGTGTGGCGAAACGTTTCTTCAATAAAGATTCCCGTATGTTGCATAAGTATCTCAATCTTCGTATTAAAGATATTGGTCCGCATTATTTTGGTTTCTCCAGTGTTTTAAAATACAACTCCTGGCTCTTATGTGTTGAGAAGGATGTGTATCATTTTAATATTCACTCCTATTACTGTGTTGAGTTACAGCTCCTGGGCCTTGTGATGCATATAACAGAAACCTTTATTCAATGCAACTATATACGCCTTGTATTTATCTCTTGTTTTTGTTAGTTATGTTTTTGTTTGTGATTACAGTTCAAGCAAGTGAGTGAGAGAGATGTTACGTGAAGACATGTGCAAGAAAGGTATATAATACCGACAATATGAAAGTTAAGACACATGTGCAACATCTAGATATCTTTATTGTAGACGTTTCGCCATCCAGTGGTTTTATCAATGCAGATTCTAGGACATAATTAGAAGACAGTAGAACTATATACAAAAGATGAGGTAATCAGTCCCTCAGCCTTGGGGTTAGTGTTCACAGCATCGTGGTGGTGGAGAATCTGGAGCAAAGATAGATAGATAGGACTCACAGGTAAGGACCCACAAGGGGCGAGGGGCAAGTGGGGACAGTGCGAAGAATAGACGGTGAGAGGAATGTCTTGAGTTGAAGAGAGAAGAGTCAGGACTAAACCCAACTGCTAAGCCTGGATAAACAATAGCGAAGACGACATAAAGACAACAGGGACTCTGCGGGTGCTGACTGCAACTGACTGGAAGCACTTCAACTTGCAATGACTGGATATGGTTCAGGGAAACGTTGTTGCAAAGGTGACGCAAAACGCACATCGCAAGCACTTCAGCCCTAAAAAAAAAAAAAAAAAAAAAAAAAAAAACGCACAAAGACACAGCTATACGGCAATGGCACTTTTAAGTTATTTGAATTTTTAAGCAAAAGTCAGATAATTTATGTGTATTGTGGTGGAGGTGCCGGCTCATTCAATGATTGAAAAAGATTTACATCATTGTAAGGACGTCTGAGAGTGTCAGCTAAGTATGTAGTCCAGTAGTCATGATATGTTTCAAGTCTGTCAAGTTGTTTGTCACTAAGTGTCTTCCAGTATACGTTCAAAGCTGGTGTGTTTGTCGTGAGGTGGAGAGATTCACTGGTGGCAAAATCGTCCCACCTCACTCCCAACACCCAACGTAATGCACGATTCTGGATACGTTGAAATTTTAGTGCGTTTGTCTTGGCGATTAACGTAAGAGCGAGTGGAAAGTAAGAGAGTAGAGGACGAATGAGTGCTTTGTAAAGATGTAGTTTTGTCTTGGGACTGGCTCCTCGCAGTTTATATAACCTTGAGAGTGCAGTTCCCGCCAGTATGGTCTTTGTAGTAATGTGAGATTTTAAGTTCAGTGTGTGGTCGAGGGTAATACCAAGGACAACTGTCGTGAAGGAGCGTGGGATGGGGGTACGGGAGGTGCTTGTTTTGAGTTCGACAGGAGTGGGGACATCACGCATTCTATGGAAATAAGTGATTTTTGACTTATTTGGGCTGGTTTTTATGCGCCATAATAATTCCCAGGCAGTAATCCTGTCGACCTCTCTTTGTGTTCTGCGTGCAAGGAAACGAAAGTTTTCATGTGTTGTGAGTTGAGTGATGTCTGCGTAAGAAAGGGTAATTGTTTGGGTAAAGAGGTTCAGGTAAATCATTCGTGTAGAGTATATATAGGGTGGGAGATAGGACAGAGCCTTGGGGTACACCCGCTTTTAACGTGAAATAGTCCGAATAATGATCTCTGAACCGTATACGCATCGTTCGGCCATCTAAAAAATGACAATAATTTCATCATATTTATAGTTAAGTCAAAGGAAGTGCAAAGTTTGTTTTTTAATCCTTCATGCCAAACAGTGTCCAAAGCTTTCTCTACATCTTTGGCGACAAGGGCGGAGGTACAGTTCTGGGCTTTATTGATACGTATATAGTTCAGGATTATATTCAAAACGTCTTGGGTAGATCGTTTTTTTCGGGAACCGAATTGTCTTTCAGTAAGCAAGTTATGTGTCTCTAGGTGAGTCCTGAGTCGCATATTTACAAGTCGTTCAAAGGTCTTACCCAAAATTTCAAGGAGGCTAATTGGTCTATAGTTCTTGGGGTCAGTCAAGTCTTTCCCAGGTTTTGGTATGAGACATGCAGTTGCAGATTTAAAGAATGGGGGGAAATAGCCAGATGCAAGAGAGGCATTAAAGAGGTCAGTGATAGCAGAAGCAACAGAAAGTGGAAGGTGACGAAGGACTGAATGTGACAGACCTGAAGCACCTGGAGCTTTTTTTGGAAGGTGTGTTAGTAAGGAGTGAACATCATTTACAGTAAAAGGAGAGTTTAGAGGATGTGTGGAAGATAGGGTATTTAGGGACGTGTAGCAGACGAGGGCATCGTCACTGCTACACGTCCCTACCCTCTGACGCCTATATAACCGCCAGTCTTCTTGCCTTTGCTCCAGATTCTCCACCACCATGATGCTGTGAACACTAACTCCAAGGCTGAGGGACTGATTACCTCATATTTTGTATATAATTCTGTCTTCTAATTATGTCCTAGAATCTGTATTGATAAAGCCACTGGATGGCGAAACGTCTACAATAAAGATATCCAGGTGTTGCACATGTCTTAACTTTCACCTGAAGAGATGTATACCACCTTCAGTAACCCAGGGTAAATCTTGACAAAACTGATGGACTGAAGACATCAACTCAAGGTTGAGGGACTGAATACCTTAAACTCCTAAACTTATTCCACCTGTTTCTGAACTGGACTGAAGAAGCCACTGTAAGGCGAAACCTTTCCAGAATACAGATACTGAAATGTCTCAAGAAGGTCTCATTTACAAACGTTTCGGTTTTGTTAGCCATTTATTCAAATTCTTCATCTTGTCGGTATCTCATACCATTCATGTGCATACTAACACCAGCTGCCACCATCTGCCTGGGTCAATGACTCCATCTGAGCGTGGTGTGAGAGAGACAGCTGGATATATCTACTACATTTTTTCTGTCTGCATTACCTGTTTATCAAGATGTCTAGTTAAATTTCTTTAATCGTTATTATAACGTAAAATAACATATTGCGGTAATGTAATCTTTGGAATCGATATTCAATATATTATTTCTAATGTAATATGCCTTAACTAACAGTGATTATAAAAAAATTAATTTGATCTAAACACTGGTTTTTAATTAATAATTTGAATCTTTGTTTTCATATATACGTAGAGTAAACGTAATTAATTGGGCTTAAGCACTAGAGACTTAAGAGTATTGAGCTACAGCTCCTAAGCTTCTTAAGGTACTGACCTACGGATACGGGGCATTTTGAAGGCTTTAGATTACTACTCAAAATTTGGTTTACTGATGTTGTGTGCCTCTCTCTCAGTCACTCCGGAATAAAAATACACCTCATTCGGTTTGAGGAAAATGATAGACAAGCTAAGACGCAGGATGTAGGTCACTGTACAGCAGCTGTCGTTGTTTACCTGGTAGAAGACAGGTACCTGGAACGTCACCTTAGACTTGTTGCTTCGGTATTATCAGGTTGTAGCGGGTCACTTACCAGAAATAAAAGAAAAAGGACACCATTGTACTCCTGTCTATGATCAAGTACAATACTGCACCGAACTCCTTAATTTGTCCAATATTTTTACTCAACATTGGGATCAATGTATAGTGAAACGTACATAAATATGTCTTTACTGCACTTGTAGTTTTATTACTGAATGTTGACAACTTACCTTGTCTTCAGTAATTCATGGAGTGCTATACTTTGTTATTCAGGTGACACTGTACTGTCACTATCATTCAGGTGACATTGTACTCCCTGTCACTATCATTTAGGCGACACTGTTCTCCCTGTCACTATCATTCAGGTGGCACTGTAGTTTCTGTCACTGTCATTCAGGTGACATTGTACTCCCTGTCACTATCATTCGGATAAGATATTAGTGACACGGTGACTCAGGTGTTGTCCTGCCAGTCACTGTTATCCAGGTAAGATGTAACTCTGGATGGGAAGATGTCCGATGGACACTTGGCTGACAAACATTTAAGAGGACAATTGGCCGAACGGATAATTAGGTTCGGTTAGAGTAGGTCAGGTTAGGTTGAATTACGTTTGTTTTATGGCCTTTTTAATTTTGTTTATTTTAAACATTCTGAGATGAATGCCGTGATATTTGTCCGTTCGATCAAATGTCGGGGAACCGATGTAACATTGCGTTATCTTCAACTTTCCGGTAATCACTAATTACGATATTTCAGCTTATTATGACAGGAAGTGAGAGAAGGTAGTATACAGGTATTGTAACAAGAGTGCAGGGAATAATAGATCATTCATGGTACAATGACTGAATCAAAGCGACAGGAGTGGAGGTAACAACAGATCATTCATGATACAATGAATGAATCAAAGTAACAGGAGTGGAAGTAACAACAGATCATTCATGATACAATGAATGAATCAAAGTAACAGGAGAGGAGGTAACAACAGATCATTCATGGATTAAACTTACTAAGGCACTAAATCTATTTAGAGTCTTTTATTTGTTGCTATTTAAGGTGAATGTTGTCTGGTACATGTAAGTGGAGACAAGAAAGTTTGTGTAAATAACAGACTTCAATAAACTCTGAGAGAAACAAGTTAGTTACGGAGATCAATTACTTATAAATGGACATGTATAAGTGTTCTTAAGTGATTCAGAAAAGTGAATGTTGAATAACGAATTACAACACATCAGGCCTCAATAATACTGTGCTCTCTCATTAAGAGTACGAAATAATTATAATCAAAGAGAAGCGCTAAACCTACAAGGGTCAAACAGCTATGATTATGAAAAAATGGCAATGCAAGGTACAATTTACTAAAGAATAAAGTTTAAATGTCACGAAGGTTCGATCAGTCAGTGTTTGCACTACTTGACAATGTGTGAAAATATGTTCAATACTCCCAGTAATTTATCAAAATATTATACAATAAAAGGGGAAGAAATGGAATTAAACTTCATCATTTGAGGTGGACGTTGAGAGTTGTGAAGCCCAAACACAGCATTTCCTCAGAGAGGAACTTAACTCTTCAAATATAGCAACACCATCAAGCACTGGCCATATATGATATTACAACACAAGTGTTTAAATGTCAGTATATACAAACAAATGTAATTACTGGGGAGGACACACAGAAATCTGTGCCCAGTAAATACCCCCGCCCGGGCAGGCTGGAAACATAGTCGAGCCAGAAGAGATGAACTCCTCTACCTACACCACCATGGTGAAACAAATTATTTTTTAATTTATCTATTTAAATGTCCTACTTTTTTATGTTCTTATTTAAGTTATTCTGCATTTTCATGCATATAAAATTGTGATCTTTTTTATGCTTCTATGTGTAACTTCCTTATTTTTGCATATGTTTCATGTGTTATTATGTCAAACATTGTATACGTAATATCCCCGGTGTTATTATGTTTAAGAATAACATTAGTAACTTTGATATTGCTATACATAACAGCGTTATCTTTGTATCCTTGATATTACCATATATTTGCTTTTCTAATTTTACTAAGTTTCATAATATTGTGATGTTTACATGTCTAGTGTTACTATGTATAGGCCTAACATATATATCTCTGGTATTACTGCATATAACCCAGTGTTCTTTATATCTCTGATAGCACTAGCAAAGGTTTTCTGATAGTCTTGGTAAATGATCTATCTTTATCTATTTCTTTATTCAAGAATCTCTTATAATAACCTGACAGATAATTACAGGATGTTGTAGACAGAAATTCAAATTGTTTACCAGTTATTATTTTGAGGCCACTTTTCTCGAACAGCTTTTTCCAATATTGTTTCACCAGTTATCAAGGCAGCGGCCTTAATCTAGACCACCTGCACTTCAGTTGTCCAGATAAACACATTACATCCCCTGTTGAAGTGAATACAACAGTATTTCACTCGCCATAGTGAACACAAAATGCATGTTACCTGCTATAATAAAAACTATGCATGTTACCTGCTATAATAACAAGATGCATGTTACCTATAATAAAAACTATGCATGTTACCTGCTATAACAAGATGCATGTTACCTGCTATAATAACAAGATGCATGTTACCTGCTATAGTAAAAACAAGATGTAGGTTACCTGCTATAGTAAGCAGAATATATTGTAAATCACCTGCTCCACGGAGGACAACTGCATCCATGTCATCTATTTTAGGGAACACAAAAAGCACGTCAGCTGTTATAGTGAACACATCTTCTGGAGTATTTCCCATTATTGACAAAACTGATGGAATCCATTTTCCCTTGGTAGCGTTCTTCTATGACTGAGATGTCCTGCTGGAAACGTTCATGTTCATCACTGACTGCTCTGCAGTTAACCGTATAAAAATCCTAGGTGAGAATGGAAAAAAGTGCAGCTTTAAACACACATTGCTCTCTGTAGTTGTCAATTTTTTTTATATCCGAGAAAATTGGTTGCTGCTAACCATAAGGTATTCCACACATTTTTCTTCTCACCGACTACGATAGTCCAACTCCTCGTCTCTAAGAAGCTCGCTAATCTGTGAACCAACAAATTCGCCCCCATAGAATTTTCTGTCCTTTAGCCTCCAGGAGTTACCACCAAAGTTCTTAAATACTGTCACGTTTTGTCCATAGCCTTAACATGTAATGGTGGTAACAATATCCTGCTTGAGTCTTCAAGTGGAGAATACCGAACATTTTTTGTTCCAGGTTCCAGTGAGTGTCAGAGTGGCCAGTCCTTCTTGATGTAATGAGAAGTTCTCCTCCGGATATCCCATTCACACAGAAAACAGCAATACATACTTAGTGTAGCCTCGTTGCAGTCCAAGCAATATAGCAGCAACTTTAAAGTCCCCACATAGCTGCCACTGATGTTTATTGTAGGCCAGTGTTTTGTTATCAGGTGTTGAACACACTGAAAGAGAATGGGAAAGAACCTTGTGTGACCTGCTTGCTATGTGACCTGTTTGCTGTGTGACTGCTGTGACCTTGCTATGTGACTTTCTTTTATAAACACATATAGTGTGGCCTGTGACCTGGTGGTAATGGGTTTCAAAATGGAGCAAACAAACTCGACAATAGTATATGACTTGTGTTACGTCTCTACTATTGTTACCTTTTCTTTAATATTACATTGTGGTCGTTTCCTTTAATAGCTAAATTGGAAATGAACGTCCTTGTATTATTAAGGCTTATTATTATCTTGTGTTGTGTGGCCACGATAAGTAAAGTTAAAGGTATAGTCAAGTACCAATCAGTCTGTGTACCGGTGTAAGGTTAATGTGTGGTGTTCGATGGTTATACTCGCTCCCCCTCCCCCTTCCCCTCCCCTCCCCCCTCCCCCTCCCCCTCCCGCTCCCCCTCCCCCTCCCCCTTTCTCATTTTGTTCAAATGCTGTACTAAGTGTTGGTAAGTCACGTCACGTGACCCACCTGATCTGTACGCTCAAGGTTGAGGGAGGAGCAGTGAGAAACTATCAGCCAAGGCATGCCCGAAATGCCTAGCCATGCTAGGTGTTCTAGTGGTACACTCTGTAATCATTATTTAACTACATGTAAACCACACTATAACCAAATTCTGTAAACTCAGCATTGTAATCCTTATAGAGAATAAACTTTGAATTTGAATTGTTCGCATCGCTTTCGGGCGGTGCGGACAGGCTCCGCAGTAGCTCCTGACTGTTGGTTTCTGCGCAGTTTTCCTCAGTGCACTTACAATGGCGGAAGGTGCACGTAGGCGAGTCAGCACCGTCTGCCTTCAATTAGTGACAGGCTCGCTCAACAATCAGAATACTCATCTGCTGCTTACTGCGATACTCCGAGATACATATGGTATCAATAATGAAGATCTTTATGGTGTCTCTTTGAACGGCAATTCGAGGCTTTGTCAAATTCAGACAAAATAGTACTTACGAAAACATGGTTGCCAGGTATCAGGATGTGATCAAGACCGTTAATCCTGGTGTCACTGTTCGACTACACGACGTCTCCCGATTTTATACCTGGATCAAAGTACGAAACGTTCCTTTTGAGGCATACGAAAGTGATTTGAGGAATGTTTTTGCACGCTATGGCACGGTTCATATAGCAACTTTGGGACGGTGGCGTGATGGTCCTCTAGTTGGTATGCCGGAGGGGCCTTTCTCCTTGAAAATGTCCCTCAAGCACCCTATTCCGTCGTATGTTGTTATGGAGGACTTTCGTACGCAAGTATATGTTACGTACTCAGGCCAAAGGCGTACGTGTAGGCTTTGTGGGTTGTATGACCATATGGCGGCGCAATGCCCTACAAGACGTGGTAAAACGACGGAAGCAAGGCGGATTGATGTTACAACGGAGCAGTGGTCATATGCTGCTGCTACGCAACAACATACATTGGCTAGTAAACCGTGGAGTGAGGAGGTAGAGGGTGAGATTGAAGAATCACCGGTATGTCTAACTCTCCCTGGTGCATTGGAGGACGTGGGCGTGGTATCGGCGACGACAGAGTAAGACTTCGTTCATACTCAGGATGACATGGAGCACTCTATTCAAGAAACTCTGAACGTTTTGTTGGATGCTTCCACATCTGAGGGGATTCAAGGTGGTTTAGAGGATGTAAGTGTACAGGAGAAGGACGGAGCATCCACCGGGCATATTGCTGAACATCAGGTTGTGGTCGTGGAGGTTCATAGAAACAACAGTTCTGAGGATGAGATGGATACTGGCCGCAGTTCTCGTAAGAGAGCGGCGGTGATACCTGACTCTCAAGATGTTTTAACACCAGGGCAAAGGTCGGGGAACAAAGCATGGTGCGACGAGACCTGTAGAGACACGGGCAAATCTAAATGTGTTCAGCGTGTCAAAGAGAACGACACAGGGAGGGGGGAAAAAAGTGGAGATATACGTAAGGGAACCAAGATTGTTAAGGTATCCAAGGGTAAACCTCCAATGACACATTCAAGTGTCTTACTTTAAATATAAATGGGTTACGATCTGTTGAAAAACGTAAGAGTTTGGAGGTTTTGTTAAAAAATCATGTACCCGATGTCGTGTTCTTACAAGAACACAATTATAAATCTTTAGGTGAATTGCTGATTCCTGATTATATTTTGTACATGGGCTGCTCTAATAGACTGAAAGCTGGTGTAGCTGTGTTAGTTAAAGAGGCTAGCTCGTTTTCTTTGCGAACATATGAGGTAGGAGAGGAGGGGAGGGTGGTTTGGGTGGATGGGGTTTGGGGTGGAGTACAGGTGGCCTTCCTGGGCGTATACGGACCGGCGGAAGGTGACATGCGTATAAAAAATACGTTTTTAGGGACGTGTTGGTGTACCATTTAACATCGCTGCCAGTCGTCACGATTATTGGGGGTGATTGGAATTGCATTGATCGTCGCAAGGATGTCGAACCTAGAGGGAGAGTTTTTTTTTCAAGATACTTAGGAGATCTATTTCGGAGTGTTAATGTTACGGATGTGGGGGGGGGATGAGGTGGGTGGGGTCATGCATACGTTCGTTAAAAGGGAGTATGCGGCAAGACTGGATCGCATATACGTTTCTAGAGGTGTCAATGTCAGAAGTGTACGTGTGCTAAATGTGAGCTTTTCCGATCACAGAGATGTTATGGCGGATGTTGACTGGGTAGGATTACCGAGGCGTTTCAGAGGTTTCTGGAAATTGAATGTGGAATTAATGCATAAAAGAGGTGTGAGGGAAGCTTTTGCGAGTGCTTGGAGGGGATGGTGGGCTGAATGTCTGGTGGGGGTTGATATAGTTGAATGGTGGGATACTGTCGGTAAGGTGAAGGTGAGGGATTTTTATCAGCAGCGAGGCAAAGAAGACAGGAGAATGCAGTATGGGCTCTTGAACTATCTTGAAGGTCAACTGCAAGCATGTTATACGCATGGTGGGGGAGTGTATCCGGTGGTTGAAATTTAAAATTTAAAATGCTTAATTGGAGACATTCACAATCGTATTTTTGATGCGGCGAGGATAGCGAGTGGAACTGATGAGGTTTTATGGGGTGACCGTCCTTCGGCGTTTGTCTTGCGAGAGCAGGGCAGACGTCGCAGGGCGACAGAATTAATTTGATTAGAGGTTCAGGAGCCATTGGGAGACTTTAGTAGGGGACAGGTCCTTATGTCAACGGAGGCTATGAATACCTTTGTAGACGCATGGTATGAATTGCAATATAAAAATGCTGAGATTTCTAAGGGGGCGCTAGGAGAAATGGGTGAATGGGTACGTTGTGACCTAGAGTACACGGACAGGTTGGATTTGAATGGACCTATAAGTGAAGAAGAGATTAGGTTGGCTGTGGAGGGTATGAGTGTAGGGAAATCACCGGGGATTGACGGAATCCCTTGTGATTTTTACAAGGAAAATTGGGATTGTATTCGTGAATTTTTAGTGATGTTATTTAATGCCATGAAAAATAGTGGCATCATGGGACAGCACCAAAGAACGGGTGTTGTTGTTCTGGTCCCGAAAAAGAAATCTGGGGATTATATACATAATTATAGGGCAATCTCTTTAATGTGCGGCGATTATAAATTTTTTGCGAAAATGTTAGGAAATAGGATAAAACGGGTTTTGGAGAGGGTTTTGGACGAGGGACAATATGGTGTGCCAGGACGATCTATGTGTGTGGGGCAAGGAATTATTCGCAGGTTCATTGAGGAAAGCGGGAGGGGTAATAAAGGTGGAATATTAGCTTTGGATTGGCACGCTGCATACGATTGTGTGGAGTGAGAAGCATTATGGAAGTTTATGCAGTGGCAAGGTTTCGGAAAGGAAATTGTTAGTTGGGCAGGGGTTTTGTACGAGCAGGCTATGTTTAGGGTGCAGGTAAATGGTAGGTTGGGAAAAGTAGTTAGGATGCATAGGGGATTGCGACAGGGGTGCCCTGTATCACAAATTCATTTTGCGTTGATTCAGGACCCGTTTTTTAGAGCCGTGCGGGGGATTGTACGACAGGTTGAAAGGTAAGGTGAGGTGGGGATAATCAGGAATTATAGGTTACGTGGATGACACTACGGTTTTATTTCGTGGAGCAAATGTTTTAGGAAAAGTGAGCGAATTGGTGGAATGTTTCGGGAAAGCAACTGGGATGAAGGTTAATAAAGAAAAGTCAATGCTTATGGAGGTGGGAGATTGTGCGGGTGTGGTATTAGGCCAGGGGGAAGGCTGGCCTTTAGTAAATCAAATTAAGGTGTGTGGGACTGTGCATATGGAAAACATACAGGATGCGAGGAAGGTGAATTCAAGTGAGGCTGTAGAGAGGGTTTTAGTTCGTTTAACAGGTTTGAGGGAAGGAGGCTTGTCTATACATCAGCGCGCAATTGTGGTGAATGTGATTTTGTTCAGTAAGTTGTGGCATGTGGCATGTATTTATCCGTTAAATCCATATGATGAGAAGCGTATGTTAACGCGTGTATATAGATATATTTGGGGTTCAGGATGTGATTGGTTAACGAGGGATGTGGTGTCTCTTCCGGTTAGCCGGGGTGACCTGGGGTTAATGAATCTGCATAATAGACTGTTAGGCATGTATGTCAAGCATAGCTACTTGAGGGAGGGTAGAATGGCTGGCACAGGTTTGACCTGGATAAGAAGGGACTTGGTACGTTGGTTGAACGGCACGGATGTAAAGAGATGTGAGGACATGTTGAGGATGCTAATTTATATAAGAGATCCACGCAAGATCAAGATCGGCAAACTGGCACTGGTAGAGGGCAGGGAGGTAGTGGCCAAGGTGGAAGGAATATATCCAATGTATGCATGGAAGGACACGTGGGGTCGTTGAAAAGCGTTACGGTTACGGGCCAAGGTCAGTGAGATAATGTTTAAATTTTTACATAATATACTGCCGTCTGGGAGTGTTAGCGAATAGGCGCGTGCAGGAGGGGGGGCAGTGTTGTATGGGGATCTTGATACGGTCTTTCATGCAGTTTATTTCTGTAAGAGATTGGAACCCGTAAGGTTGTGGTTTAGTAGGGTTTTACGAATGGTGGGTGGGGGTGGGATTAGTGTCTTAAGAGCTTTAAGTTTAGATGTGGGGGGGGGGGTCGGGACACCGGTACAGAATGCAATCGGATATTTAGTGACGGATTTTGTATACACATCATGGACATATAGGCATTTATCTGTGAGGGAGAGAATCAGAGCACTGTTAGCGATTTTTTATGGTACACAGCAGAGAAATAAAGACATTACGGGAAACAGATGGTTTTTATTATTATCGGAGGGATATTGCAGATTCCATGTCAGGGATTTATGGGCGATAATACCTTAGAGGGTACACGAGGCTGGCTTCTTGAATATGGGTGTGTGGAGGTGGCACATGATTGGTACAGGTGCGGTATAATGTATAAATGCTAGGTATGAGCGTTAGTTATGATGACGTTTTACTCATACACATTTACTTAATATTACTTGGATACTATTTTTTTGTTCTTACATTGATGTGGGTTAAGGGAGTGGATCTCTTGTAAAGTAAACTCATACACTGCATGACAGGTGTTACGAAAAGCACCTCGTGCAACGTATATTTACAGTTTTTCATTTTATACTTTCCTTGTATCAGCCATGTGGCTGATACCTGGTAACGTTCTGCTTGGGGACTCCTGGGATACATGGCAGGAATATGACTAGATATGAAAGTTAACAATGTGTGTTTCTGTACGTAGTCCTATTACCCATATTTGATCACTGTTGTGGATGTGATGATTAGTGTAACGTTTTTCCTTTGACAATTTAGTGGATGTATCACTCGTTTTCTTGTGTGTGTATTTTGTTTATATAATCTTCAATAATGTGTGTGTGTATATCAGGTTTGAATGTGTGGTGTGTGTATGTTGCATAATGATACTTGTATTAACAATTCAGAATTATCCCATGCTATTAAGTGGAACCCTTTGTGTATTGTACTGAATATGTTTTGTATCATTGCAGTAATCCAGTAGACTGAGTACCGGAATTATTACATATTGTTCGTATTTGGATATTATATATGCACTTGTATATGTGAAATTAAGACATGTACAACATCTGGGTATCTTTATTGTAGACGTTTCGCCATCCAGTGGCTTTATCAATACAAATTCCAGGACATAACTTGAAGACAGTAGAACTATGTACAGAAGACGAGGTAATCAGTCCCTCAACCTAGGAGTAGGTGCGACGAGCACCATAGTCGTGGAGATTCTGAAGCAGAAGAAAGGAGCCTGGCGCTTATATAGTAACGTCAGGTGTAGCAGATGAGGGCATAGTCACTGGCAGGCGGGATTCCCCAGTGGAAGTAGGTCCTTCCCAAAGAGATGGGTTAGTTGTAGTAGTAGTTGTCGTAGCCGTGAAGGTTATGTACATGTCCTCAGAATCAAGATTCCATGATGTTGCAGTGTCTGACACAACTTGTCAGACACTGCAACATCATGGAATCTTGATTCTGAGGACATGTACATAACCTTCACGGCTACGACAACTACTACTACAACTAACCCATCTCTTTGGGAAGGACCTACTTCCACTGGGGAATCCCGCCTGCCAGTGACTCTGCTACACCTGACGTTATTATATAAGCGCCAGGCTCCTTATACCATTCTTACACAACTTGTTTATGTACAATGACCGTATAAAGGGTTTAATTAATGACATAAAATCAAACACTAATGTATATTATAGATGTAACGTTCCTCTTTGTTTATAATAATGTATATATGTTTTTGATTAGTGTAACGTAGAATTTGTATAATCTTGTTTTCCTTAGGCTAGGTACATAATGCATAGGGGACGGGCGACAATTTACATCAACAAAGTTAACCGTTCTAGCGTATATATTGATAATGGTTATTATACTTTCTGTGAATGAAATGAAATGTGATACTTTGTTTATTTAATGTATTGTATTGTTTTAAATAATAAAAAAAAACTAATATGGTTAGGTATGAACTGTCTTATAAAAACATGATACTGCATAATTTTGTTAAATGTAGTGTTTTCAAACCATATATCTGTATATTGGGGAAAAGTGTTTTCGTTACAATCTAAGCTAAGGGGTAGAGGATTGTGCCACGCTTGTGTGGCGGCAAGGGTTTCTCATCCTGCCCTTTGCAGGTTTTGAGTGAATGTTAACAGAGTGTGGGGGGTTTAGTGTTCTTTGGATTGGTGTGGTATAAATTATGTTGCTATTGTAAATTGTGAAAGTTTTGACAATGTTACTTTTATTGGACATTTTTCTGCTAGTGTGCATTTATGTATTGTGTAAGTTTTTAAATAAAAAAAAAATATAGCAGCAACTTTAAGTCCCCACATAGCTGCCACTGATGTTTATTGTAGGCCAGTGTTTTGTTATCAGGTGTTGAACACACTGAAAGAGAATGGGAAAGAACCTTGTGTGACCTGCTTGCTATGTGACCTGTTTGCTGTGTGACTGCTGTGACCTTGCTATGTGACTTTCTTTTACAAACACAGATATAGTGTGGCCTGTGACCTGGTGGTAATGGGTTTCAAAATGGAGCAAACAAACTCGACAATAGTATATGACTTGTGTTACGTCTCTACTATTGTTACCTTTTCTTTAATATTACATTGCGGTCGTTTCCTTTAATAGCTAAATTGGAAATGAACGTCCTTGTATTATTAAGGCTTATTATTATCTTGTGTTGTGTGGCCACGATAAGTTAAGTTAAAGGTATAGTCAAGTACCAATCAGTCTGTGTACCGGTGTAAGGTTAATGTGTGGTGTTCGATGGTTATACTCGCTCCCGCTCCCCCTTCCCCTTCCCCTCCCCCTCCCCCCTCCCGCTCCCCCTCCCCCTCCCCCTCCCCCCTCCCCCTTCCCCTCCCCTTTCTCATTTTGTTCAAATGCTGTACTAAGTGTTGTTAAGTCACGTCACGTGACCCACCTGATCTGTACGCTCAAGGCTGAGGGAGGAGCAGTGAGAAACTATCAGCCAAGGAATCAACACAGCTGCTCCTCTCTGGTAAACTGACAGTGGTCGGTTATCTTGTCTTGGTTTATGTTAAAATAAACTGAAGTTCTCTGACCTGAGGGTTGGTGAGGATGGGAAGGAAGAGGGAGGGGAGGGCTGGAAAAATGGAAGAGGTTGGGAGGGTGGAGTAGGTGGGGTTGCAGAGGTGAGTGGCCCGTCCACTCTGGGGCGTGATGTGCAGAGGTACTGCAGGAGGTTGTGTTGGAGCGAGATGTGCTGGTGGCAGCAGTGACAGAGTAGGGCTGGTGCTCAGGAGCCCGGCAGATGGCTGGTGGTGTCCAGGAAAACAGGGTCGTTTTGGAGCCACACCCCAGCTTTAGCTAAATAGCAAAGTGCTGGGGGACTTTGGTAGGTGATGATTTATACTGTGCTGCAGTGGGAGCCGTTGATGACTGCGTTGAATTTTGTTCTTGAGAGGTGTTGTACCGTCACTTTGAGGTGGATGTGCCTTTCGTCATTGAGGACGTTGAGGATGTCTTGTAGGGTTAGAGGTGGGTTTCCGAGGCAGGTGTACTTTGCGGTGTTGTCTAGGAGTCGTTGTCTAAGTTCTGAGCTGGGCATAGCATTGCTGTATTGTTTCGTGGTGTAGAACGTGGTGGTTGGAGTGCGGGCTGGATAAGCCGGGGTTTCTGGTGGGTCTGTAGCAGTAGGAGTAGAGGCAGGTGGTGTTGAGTTCTCGTGGGTGGGTTCTTCTGAGGTTTCAGGTTTCTGGTTGGTTCTTGTTAGTGTGTTCTTCTGAGGTCTCACAGATCTCTGATTGGGCCGACTCGGTGTCTGGTAGTGGTGGGACAACGACAATGTTGGTGGCATTTGCCGTGGATTGGAGAATCTCGGTGGAAGGTGGTGACGTGGGAAATGTGAAAATTGGCATGTTGTTGAGCTTGAAGAGTTCGTTGATGGTGGTATTGAAGGAGCCGGGCTCAGCTGCATTCTGTACATGGGCATACATGATGCAGTAAAGGATTTTGGTGGAGTCACCAGCAGGAGCTGGCAGAGGAGTGTTGGAGGCTGCTTGCGTGGCTTGTAGGATCTTGGTGGAGTCTGCCTGAAGCTTGCTGATGGTGGCATATGAGGTTGTTTGTGGGTTGGGTTTTTGTTGCTGGAATTGTTTCTTTACTATGTCTCTTCTGGTAGGGCATCTGACTGATCCCAAATTGGAAATTAGATATTATACTCTGACGTAATCTCTGTACATATGTTATATCCATGGTCTCTTCCTAACTATGTATTTTAAGGCTTATATATTACTCTGATATTATAGAACAAACATAAGTGATCTTAGGTAATATGCGACATATTCGTATATTTGCCTTAAGTTGTGTGATATATATAGATACTTCATTAAAATAAGATTTTTTTTCAACAAACCGGCCGTATCCCACCAAGGCAGGGTGGCCCAAAAAGAAAAACGAAAATTTTTCTTTTTAAATTTAGTAATTTGAACAGAAGGGGTTACTAGCCCCTTACTCCCGGCATTTTAGTCGCCTCTTATAACACACATGGCTTACGGAGGAAGAATTCTGTTCTTCACCATGGAGAGAAGAGGAAATAAACAAGAACAAGAACTAGAAAGAAAAGAGAAGAAAACCCAGAGGGGTGTGTATATATATGCTTGTACGTGTATGTGTAGTGTGACCTAAGTGTAAGAAGTAGCAGCAAGATGTACCTGAAATCTTGCATGTTTATGAGACAGACAAAAGACACCAGCAATCCTACCATCATGTAAAACAATTACAGACTTTCGTTTTACACTCACCTGGCAGGACGGTAGTACCTCCCTGGGTGGTTGCTGTCTACCAACCTACTACCACAGGACGGTAGTACCTCCCTGGGTGGTTGCTGTCTACCAATCTACTACCACAGGACGGTAGTACCTCTCTGGGTGGTTGCTGTCTACCAACCTACTACCACAGGACGGTAGTACCTCCCTGGGTGGTTGCTGTATGCCAACCTACTACCACAGGACGGTAGTACCTCCCTGGGTGGTTGCTGTCTACCAACCTACTACCACAGGACGGTAGTACCTCCCTGGGTGGTTGCTGTCTACCAACCTACTACCACAGGACGGTAGTACCTCCCTGGGCGGTTGCTGTCTACCAACCTACTACCACAGGATGGTAGTACCTCCCTGGGCGGTTGCTGTCTATCAACCTAATACCACAGGATGGTAGTACCTCCCTGGCTGGTTGCTGTCTACCAACCTACTACCACAGGACGGTAGTACCTCCCTGGGTGGTTGCTGTCTACCAACCTACTACCACAGGACGGTAGTACCTCCCTGGGTGGTTGCTGTCTACCAACCTACTACCACAGGACGGTAGTACCTCCCTGGGTGGTTGCTGTCTACCAACCTACTACCACAGGACGGTAGTACCTCCCTGGGTGGTTGCTGTCTACCAACCTACTACCACAGGACGGTAGTACCTCCCTGGGTGGTTGCTGTCTATCAACCTACTACCACAGGACGGTAGTACCTCCCTGGGCGGTTGCTGTCTACCAATCTACTACCACAGGATGGTAGTACCTCCCTGGGTGGTTGCTGTCTATCAACCTACTACCACAGGACGGTAGTACCTCCCTGGGTGGTTGCTGTCTACCAACCTACTACCACAGGACGGTAGTACCTCCCTGGGTGGTTGCTGTCTACCAACCTACCACCACTGGACGGTAGTACCTCCCTGGGTGGTGCTGTCTACCAACCTACTACCACAGGACGGTAGTACCTCCCTGGGTGGTTGCTGTCTACCAACCTACTACCAAAGGACGGTAGTACCTCCCTGGGTGGTTGCTGTCTACCAACCTACTACCACAGGACGGTAGTACCTCCCTGGGTGGTTGCTGTCTACCAACCTACTACCACAGGACGGTAGTACCTCCCTGGGTGGTTGCTGTCTACCAACCTACTACCACTGGACGGTAGTACCTCCCTGGGTGGTTGCTGTCTACCAACCTACTACCACAGGACGGTAGTACCTCCCTGGGTGGTTGCTGTCTACCAACCTACTACCACAGGACGGTAGTACCTCCCTGGGTGGTTGCTGTCTACCAACCTACTACCACAGGACGGTAGTACCACACGGTGACAAAAGATGTGAACCACAAGTGAACTAAGTTGCTTCAGTTTTGGCAAGTTTGCCTGTGATTGGTCAATGAACCAAGGTACTGATATAACGACGGGTACCCTACTGCACCCTTAGTACCTGGTTCACGACGGTATTGTTCATGTCAGTGTTATTCACAACGGTGTTGTTCATGTTAGTATTGTTCACAACGGTGTTGTTCATGTTAGTGTTCACAACGGTGTTGTTCATGTTAGTATTGTTCACAACGGTGTTGTTCATGTTAGTATTGTTCACAACGGTGTTGTTCATGTTAGTATTGTTCACAACGGTGTTGTTCACGTTAGTGCTGTTCACAACGGTGTTGTTCACGTTAGTGCTGTTCACAACGGTGTTGTTCACGTTAGTGCTGTTCACAACGGTGTTGTTCACGTTAGTGCTGTTCACAACGGTGTTGTTCACGTTAGTGCTGTTCACAACGGTGTTGTTCACGTTAGTGCTGTTCACAACGGTGTTGTTCACGTTTGTGCTGTTCACAACGGTGTTGTTCACGTTAGTGCTGTTCACAACGGTGTTGTTCACGTTAGTGCTGTTCACAACGTTGTTGTTCACGTTAGTGCTGTTCACAACGTTGTTGTTCACGTTAGTGCTGTTCACAACGTTGTTGTTCACGTTAGTGCTGTTCACAACGTTGTTGTTCACGTTAGTGCTGTTCACAACGGTGTTGTTCACGTTAGTGCTGTTCACAACGGTGTTGTTCACGTTAGTGGTGTTCACAACGGTGTTGTTCACGTTAGTGTTCACAACGGTGTTGTTCACGTTAGTGTTCACAACGGTGTTGTTCACGTTAGTGGTGTTCACAACGGTGTTGTTCACGTTAGTGGTGTTCACAACGGTGTTGTTCACGTTAGTGGTGTTCACAACGGTGTTGTTCATGTTAGTGGTGTTCACAACGGTGTTGTTCATGTTAGTGGTGTTCACAACGGTGTTGTTCATGTTAGTGGTGTTCACAACGGTGTTGTTCATGTTAGTGCTGTTCACAACGGTGTTGTTCATGTTAGTGGTATTCACAACGGTGTTCATGTTAGTGCTGTTCACAACGGTGTTGTTCATGCACAACACTGTATATAAAGGTGAACATCAGTATTGTTCTTGGTCGTGTTCATTCATCATAGTGAATATTAATGTTGTTCTTGTATGTGATCATTCATTATTGTATAATTTTTAAATGTATACATGTATTTATGAATATTTGAACATCTCAGTACATATATATATATATATATATATATATATATAATATATATATATATATATATATATATATATATATATATATATATATATATATATATATATATATATATATATATATAGGGAAGTACCACCTCTATAGCTGGAATGGGGACCCTCATCCTCAGAGAAGACAATAAACGTACCTCAGAGAAAACTCAAGGTTCTCCCCGGAGCTGTTTGAATATTTTCTTCTCCTACCACCCCCTATATATTTTTTATTCTATGTGAACATTTATTAATAAACAAAATACATTTACAGAAAAAAACATAAACATGAATACAATGGCACAATTTATCAAAGATGATGAATTTCCTCCAGCTCCTCCGAGGCTGGACGTGAGCCAAGTATGCAGCAAGCATTTCCCCTCTGGATGGCGACGCTGAGGCGCTGGAACATGAAAGTGGCTGCCCTTGGGTCCCTGGTGGTGTCGATGAGTCTGGAACCCAATTCTTTAAGGAAACGTATGGCATTTTTTCCCCATGATCCCAAGGTCTCTGATCCCACTGGGACAAATTGATACTGTTGGCTAATGTCCCTGTACTTGCTGATCTTGTACTCCTCCCTGTGGTCAGCAGCTCCTCCCTGTCGCCCCACACTGTGATGGATATAGGTGTCAGCCTGTGTGGACACACAGGTATAGTCCCATGCTAAGAGCTTGCCATTCTTCCAAGGATAGATTGTGATCCCGTCGGGGCAGTTTGCTGGGTTGTGGGTATTGTTTGCTGCAAGTGATCGTGGCTCCCTCTCGGCAGGGCATCCAGCTGTAGCAAGGGTTCTCTTAATGATGTCGTTGACCTCATTGTGTCTTGCATGCCAGCCCTTGGTTTTGGAACAGTTAAGACCATGTAGACCGTATTGGTCTGCTTGCACTTCGCCGCAAATACACATATATTCTGTGTGAATTGGGGCAGCAAGGCGCAGAGCCACTGCAATACGGAGGGTCTTAGGGTCGAGTCGCGTTCCCATTGCCGATATGGGAACTGTTTGGAGGAAGTCCCCAGAGTGAGGTGCACTCACAGCCTGGAGACGGGCAATCTCCCTATCTGATGTTGCAGCCCTGAGCATGTTGGCAAGCACCTTTTCAGCAATTGGGCTATCCCAGCTTGACTGTTTGTGAGCCAGTGCTGCACTAGGGTTTGGTGCTGGAGCAGCAAGAGTCTCCCATTCAGTGATGGCACTGACATAGCTAGGGTCTTCTATTCCTGCTGAGTCACTGAGGGTGTCAGGAAGAATTTGTCTTATCAACTCGTTTGATGCAATGGAAGAGGATAGGAAAGCTGGTAGAGCAATCTGGGAGGAACTGCGTACTCCTAGCCCTCCAAGCCTGACCGGAAGTGAGGCTTGCAACCACTGTCCATCGTCAAGGGAAAGATTCAATACACTCTCTAGCATGGCCTTCAGGAGAGAGTCATATTCCTTGAGTTTTGGACTGCTGAAGGCTGGGGAGCATCTCAGAAAATAGGTAAGTTTTGGGGTTGACAGGCACCTGGTGAGTAGGTAGAAGGCATCGTGTGTGTCAATGTCTTTCATCCTGCTTTCCATCGTCCGGAGGTCTGAGACTTTTTTTCCTAGGACCAGATCGATGGCATTGGACCCAAGAGGAGCACCGAGGAGAGTGCTATTGGCTGGATCAATGGCTCGTGCTCCTGGTAAAACGGTACTAATATTCTGGATCAACTGTTGATTGGTAGAAACTATTTCACATTTGATGGGGTTTAAAGAAAGGCCCAGGCTTTCTCCCATGTCTTTAATTTTACTGATGTCCTCCAGGAGAGATTCTGTTGTGCCAGCTAGGGTACCGTCGTCCAGGAACCAGATATTGAGCTCGCTGGAGAGTGCCTCCGTGACTTCCTTGATGACCAAACAAAATAGAAAGGGGGCGAGAGGGTCCCCCTGTTGCACGCCCTCACACGAGTCAATTTCATGGTCCCCAAACAATAGTTTGGAAGTCACACTATAACACGATTCTATGAAGGGATAAAGGGAAGGGAAGTTTCTATAAACTGCTTGGAGAGCAGCATCCCTTCTGACTGAGTTGAAAGCATTGGCAAAGTCCAATTTGACCAAGGCTTTTTCATAGGACATGTTTTTGATATATACTCGTGCTGCGTGGGCAGCTGCTTCGCAGCCCTGTTGAACGCCGAAACCGAGCTGAGTTGGTTTCAGCATTGCAGCAGCCTCTTGACTCACCCTTCTTACTGCAGCCTTGGCGACTAGGCGCCGAAGGGTGTTACCCACTGCAATGGGCCTGATTCCGCCATCCTTTTTCCGGAGGGCACACAATGAGGCACCAAAGAAAAAGGGTCTGATGGCCTCTGGGACACCGCCAGCCAGGCACAGGTTGGAAAATTTGGTGAGTTCAGACAGCAGCCTCTCTGAAACCTCACCATGTATGTATATATATGTATATATATATATGTATATATATATGTATACATGTATATATATGTATATATATATATTTATTTATTTATTTATTTATTTGTGTGTGTGTGTGTGTGAAAGATGAATCATATTTCACAAAGCAGCATCTCGGCGTAACATTACCTAACATATCGGGGGTAATTTCAACATTACAACAACTTAAACATCAACTTACCTTAGGGATCCTGTCAT
The DNA here is from genome assembly GCF_038502225.1 of Cherax quadricarinatus. NCBI lineage: Eukaryota > Metazoa > Arthropoda > Malacostraca > Decapoda > Parastacidae > Cherax > Cherax quadricarinatus. Next base: position 418,363 of record NC_091348.1, read on the forward strand.
CTCTCCCTGGACGATCTCTGAAGCTTCACCTACCTGTAATGTAAACAATACGTATTAATACACACCTCCCAGGTTCATGTATACCAGGTTCATGTATACCAGGTTCATGTATACCACGCCCATGTATAACAGCTCCATGTATTCCAGGTCCATGTATACCACGCCCATTGTATAGCAGGTCCATGTATTCCAGATCCATGTATACAAGGTCCATGTATACCACGCCCATGTATAACAGGTCCAAGTATAACGTCCATGTCTTCCAGGTCCATGTATACCACGTCCATGTATACCACGTCCATGCATAACAGGTCTATGTATTCCAGTTTCATGTATTCAAGGTCTATGTATTCCAGATCCATGTATACCAGGTCCATGTATAGTATACGAGGTCCATGCATTCTAGGACCATGTATTCCAGGTCAATGTATACTAAGTCAATGTATTCTAGGTCCATGCATTCCAGATCAATGTATTCCAGGATCATGTATTCCAGGTCTCTGTATTCCAGGTCCATGTATTCCAGGTACATGTATTCCAGGTACATGTATACCAGGTCCATATATTCCAAGTTTATGTATTACAGATCCATGTATACCAGGTCCTTGTATTCCAGGTCCTTGTATTCCAGGTCCATATATTCCAAATCCATGTATACGAGATCCTTGTATTCCTGATCCTTGTATTCCAGGTCATTGTATTCCAGGTCCTTGTGTTCCAGATCCATGCATTCCAGATCCATGTATACCAGGTCCATGTATACCAGGTCCATGTATTCCAGGTCCATGTATGCCAGGTCCATGTATGCCAGGTCTATGTATTCCAAATCCATGTATTCCAGGTCCAGGTATGCAAGGTCCAGGTATTCCAGGTCCATGTATTCCAGATCCATGTATTCCAGATCCATGTATACCAGGTCCATATATTCCAGGTTTATGTATTACAGATCCATGTACACCAGGTCCATGTATACCAGGTCCATGTGTTCCAGGTTCTTGTATTCTAGGTCCATGTAATCCAAGTCCATATATTCCAAATCCATGTATACGAGATCCTTGTATTCCAGATCCTTGTATTCCAGGTCCTTGTGTTCCAGATCCATTCCAAGTCCTTGTGTTCCAGGTCCTTGTGTTCCAGATCCATTCCAAGTCCTTGTGTTCCAGGTCCTTGTATTCCTTATCCATGTATACCAGGTCCATGTATACCAGGTCCATTTATACCAGGTCCATGTATTCCAGGTCCAGGTATACCAGGCCCATGTATTCCACGTCCATGTATACCAGGTCTATGTATTCCACGTCCATGTATACCAGGTCTATGTATTCCACGTCCATGTATACCAGGTATATGTTTACCAGGTCCATGTATTCCAGGTCCATGTATTCCACGTCCATGTATACCAGGTCCATGTATTCCAGGTCCATGTATTCCACGTACATGTATACCAGGTCCATGCATTCCAGGTCCATGTATTCTATATCTATGTATACCATTCAGCCTACATCAGGCAGTATCTCAGTTATACCTCCTCACTAGCACACTATACCTCCTGGCACATGCGTTATCCCTTCCCAAATACACGTTATACCTCCTCAAACACACACACATTATACCTCCTCACACACACGTTATCCCTCCTCATACATACGTTATTCCTCCTCACACACGCTTTGTCCCTCCTCACGCACACGCTATTCCTCCTCACACACGCTATACCTAATCAAAACATGGTACACCTTTTCAAACACACAGATGTTATACCTACACACGTTATACCTCCTCACTCACTCACTCACACACACACACACACACACACACACACACACACACACACACACACACACACACACACACGCACGCACACATACTTTTAAGACGAAGTATGATAAAGCTCATGGAGCAGGGAGAGGGAGGGCCCAGTAGCGGTCAGTGAAGGGGCGGGGCCAGGAGCCGAGTTTCGACACCTGCAACCACAATTAGGTGAGTACAATTAGGCGAGTATATGCTATACCTCCACACACACACACACACACACACACACACACACACACACACACACACAGAAGTAAGACACGAGAGAGGGGTGGGTTGACTGCATCTTCTTGGACTGCAAGAAGGCCTTTGACACAGTTCCTCACAAGAGATTAGTGCAGAAGCTAGAGGATCAGGCGCGTATAACAGGAAGGGCACTGCAATGGATCAGAGAATACCTGACAGCGAGGCAACAAAGAGTCATGGGACGTAATGATGTATCACAGTGGGCACCTGTGACGAGCGGGGTCCCACAGGGGTCGGTCCTAGGACCAGTGCTGTTTTTGGTATATGTGAACGACATGATGGAAGGGTTAGACTCAGAAGTGTCCCTGTTCGCAGATGATGTGAAGTTAATGAGGAGAATTAAATCAGATGAGGAACGGGCAGGACTTCAAAGAGACCTGGACAGACTGGACACCTGGTCCAGCAACTGGCTTCTCGAATTTAATCCAGCCAAATGCAAAGTCATGAAGATAGGGGAAGGGCAGAGAAGACCGCAGACAGAGTATAGGCTAGGTGGCCAAAGACTGCAAACCTCGCTCAAGGAGAAAGATCTTGGGGTGAGTATAACACCGAGCATGTCTCCGGAAGCACACATCAACCAGATAACTGCTGCAGCATATGGGCGCCTGGCAAACCTGAGAACAGCGTTCCGATACCTTAGCAAGGAATCGTTCAAGACACTGTACACCGTGTACGTCAGGCCCATACTGGAGTATGCAGCACCTGTTTGGAACCCGCACTTGATAAAGCATGTCAAGAAACTAGAGAAAGCGCAAAGGTTTGCAACAAGGTTAGTTCCAGAGCTAAGGGGAATGTCCTATGAAGAAAGGTTAAGGGAAATCGGCCTGACGACACTGGAGGACAGGAGGGTCAGGGGAGACATGATAACGACATATAAAATACTGCGCGGAATAGACAGGGTGGACAAAGACAGGATGTTCCTGGGAGGGGACACAGAAACAAGGGATCACAATTGGGAGTGGAAGACTCAGGTGAGTCACAGGGATGTTAGGAAGTATTTCTTCAGCCACAGAGTTGTTACGAAGTGGAATAGTCTGGCAAGCGATGTAGTGGAGGCAGGAACCACACATAGTTTTAAGACAAGATATGATAAAACACATGGAGCAGTGAGTGGGAGGACCCAGTAGCGGCCAGTGAAGAGGCGGGGCCAGGAGCTGAATCTCGACCCCTGCAACCACAATTAGGTGAGTACACACACGCACATAGTCCAGCAACTGGCAACTCGAATTTAACCCCGCCAAATGCAAAGTCATGAAGATCGTGGAAGGGCAAAGAAGACCGTAGAGAGATTATAGGCTAGGAGCCAAAAGACTGCAAACCTCGCTCAAGGAGAAAGATCTTTGGGTGAGCATAACACCGAGGACGTCTCCGGAAACACACATTAACCAGATAATTGCAGCCGCATATAGGCGCCTGGCAAACCTGAGAATAGCGTTCCGGTACCGCCGTAAAGAACCGTTCAAGACTTTATACACTGTGTATGTCAGCCACATACTGGAGTACGCAGCACCAGTTTGGAACCCACACCTGGTCAAACACGTCAAAAAATTAAAGTACGAAGGTTTCCAACAAGGCTAGTTCCAGAGCTAAGGGGAATGTCCTACGAAGAAATGTTGAGGGAAATAGGCCTGACGACACAGGACAGGAGGGTCAGGGGAAACATGATAACGACATACAAAACATTGCGAGGAATAGATACGGTGGACAGAGACAGGATGTTCCAGACATGGGACGCAGAAACAAGGGATCACAATTGGATGTTGAAGACCCAGATGAGTCAAAGGGATGTTAGGAAATATTTCTTCAGAGTTGCCAGGAAGTGGAATAGTTTAGCAAGTGAGGTACTAGAGACAGGAACCATACATAGCTTTAAGATTAGATGTGATAAAGCTCATGGAGCAAGGAGAGAGAGGACCTAGTAGCACTCAATGAAGAGGCGGAGCCAGGAGCCGAGTCTCGACCCCTGCAACCACAATTAGGAGAGTACAATTAGGCGAGTACTCGTTATACCTCCTAACACACACACAAACACACACATGTTAAACCTCCTCACTTACACACACGTTATATCTCCTCACACACACATTTTATACCTCCTCTCTCACACACACACACACACACACACACACACACACGTTATACCTCACACACACACACACACACACATACACACGTTATACCTCCTCACACACACACACACAGGTTATACCTCTTCTCTCTCACACACACACAGGTTATACCTCCTCTCTCTCACACACACACAGGTTATACCTCCTCTCTCTCACACATACATACACACACACACACACACACACACACACACACACACACACGGGGCCAGGAGCTGAGTCTCGAGCCCTGCAACCACAATTAGGTGAGCACACACACACAAACCTGAGAATAGCGTTCCGGTACCTCAGTAAAGAATCGTTCAGGACTTTATACACTGTGTACGTCTGGCACATACTGGAGTACGCAGCACCAGTTTGGAACCCATACCTTGTTAAACTCGTCAAGAAATTAGAGAAAGTGCAAAGGTTTGCAACAAGGCTAGTTCCAGAGCTAAAGGGAATGTCCTACGAAGGTTAAGGGAAATCGGTCTGACAACACTGGAGGACAGGAGGGTCAGGTGAGACGTGATAACGGCATACAAAATGCTGCGTGGAATAGACAAGGTGGACAGAGGCAGGATGCTCCAGAGAGGGGACACAGAAACAAGGGGTCACAGTTGGAAGCTGAAGACTCAGATGAGTCACAGGGATGTTAGGAAGTGTTTCTTCAATTATAATCAGGAAGTGGAATAATCTAGTGAGGTAGTGGAGGCTTTAAAATGAGGTATGATAAAGCTCATGGAGCAGGGAGAGGACCTAGTAGCACTCAGTGAAGTGGCGGGGCCAGGAGCTGAGTCTCAACCCCTGAAACCACAATTAGGTGACTACAATTAGGTGAGTACACACACACAGCTTGTGTAATGCAGTGAAGGTGAGATAATCATCAATTGTTGAACTGAAACTGACCTATGATGGCAGATGGTGTCCGGATGACTGTAGCCAGCTGCTGCTGGGGTAGCCAGCTGCTGCTGGGGTAGTCAGCTGCCGCTGGGGTAACCGGTTGGTGCTGGGGTAGCCAGCTGCTGCTGGGGTAGCCAGCTGCTGCTGGGGTAGCCAGCTGGTGCTGGGGTAGTCAGCTAGTGCTGGGGTAACCGGCTGGTGCTGGGGTAGCCAGCTGGTGCTGGGGTAGTCAGCTAGTGCTGGGGTAGCCAGCTGGTGCTGGGGTAGCCAGCTGGTGCTGGGGTAGCCAGCTGGTGCTGGAGGGCTAGTTTGGTTGGGGTATCCAGTTGGTGCTGGGGTAGCTAGCTGGTGCTTTGGTAATCAGCTGGTGCTGTAGTCAGCTTGTGCTGGTTTAGTTAGCCGGTTTTGCGGTAGTCGGCTGGTGCTGGGGTAGTCAGCTGGTGCTAAGGTAGCTAGCTTGGTAAAGGTATCCAGTTGGTGCTGGAGTAGCTAGCTGGAGCTGGGGTAGCTAGCTGGTGCTGGGGTAGCCAGCTGGTGCTGGGTAGTCAGCTGGTGCTGGGGTAGCTAGCTGGTGCTTGGGTAATCAGCTGGTGCTGGGGTACCCAGCTGGTGCTGGGGTATCTAGCTGGAGCTGGGGAGCTAGCTGGTGCTTGGGTAATCAGCTGGTGCTGGAGTAGTCAGCTGGTTCTGGGGTAGACAGCTGGAGCTGGGGTAATCAGCTGGTGCTGGGGTAATCAGCTGGTGCTGTAGTCAGCTGGAGCTGGGGTAGCTAGCTGGTGCTGGGGTAGTCAGCTGGTGCTTGGGTAGCTTGCTATCGTTGGGGTAGTCAGCTGGTGCTTGGGTAGCTTGCTATCGCTGGGGTAGTCAGCTGGTGCTGGTGCATCCAGCTGGTGTTGGGGTAGCCTGCTAGTGCTTGTGTATCCAGGTGGTGCTGGTGTATCCAGCTGGTGCTGGTGTATCCAGCTGGTGCAAGGGCATCCAGCTGGTGTTGGGGTAGCCTGCTAGTGCTTGTGTATCCAGGTGGTGCTGGAGTATCCAGCTGGTGCTGGAGCCACCTGTTCTATCCTCAACAGTTTTGAGGCAATGTTAATTTGTTGTTTTCTGAGAACACTCCCGCGGTAACACTCCCGCTATAACACTCCCGCGATAACACTCCCGCGATAACACTCCCGCGGTAACACTCCCGCGATAACACTCCCGCGATAACACTCCCGCGGTAACACTCCCGCGGTAACACTCCCGCGGTAACACTCCCGCGGTAACACTCCCGCGGTAACACTCCCGCGGTAACACTCCCGCGATAACACTCCCGCGATAACACTCCCGCGGTAACACTCCCGCGGTAACACTCCCGCGGTAACACTCATGCGGTAACACTCACGCGGTAACACACGCGGTAACACTCGCGATAGCACTCACGCGATAACACTCCCGCGGTAACACTCCCGCGGTAACACTCCCGCGATAACACTTCCCCGATAACACTCCCGCGATAACACTTCCCCGATAACTCCCACGAAAACACTCCCCTAATAAAACTTCCCCGATAGCCCTCCTGCGATAACACTCCCCCTATAACACTCCCGCAATAACTCTCCCGCAATAACACTCCAGCGATAACACTCCCGCAAATAACACTCCCGCAAATAACACTCCCGCGATAACACTCCCGCAAATAACACTCCCGCAAATAACACTCCCGCGATAACACTCCCGTGATAACACTCCCGCGATAACACTCCCCCGATAAAACTCCCCCGATAACACTCCCGCAAATAACACTCTCGCAAATAACACTACCACGATAACACTCCCGCAATAACACTCCTGCAAATAACACTCCCGCAATAACACTCCCGCAAATAACACTCCCGCAATAACACTCCCGCAAATAACACTCCCGCAATAACACTCCCGCAACAACACTCCCGCAAATAACACTCCCGCAATAACACTCCCGCAATAACACTCCCGCAATAACACTCCCGCAATAACACTCCCGCAATAACACTCCCGCAATAACACTCCCGCAATAACACTCCCGCAAATAACACTCCCGCAATAACACTCCCGCAATAACACTCCCGCAATAACACTCCCGCAATAACACTCCCGCAATAACACTCCCGCAATAACACTATGAACTTACAATTACTTATAACAATTCACTAGCTTACTACCATTAGTTATAATGATTACGATATAAACATCGATAATAATACCGCATTCAGTACTGAATTTGAAGGCGCTAAATCCGTAGGGATCATACACAGTCTAAGCATTTATAAACATGTTATATATACTGATATACACCAGTATATATACAGAGATGTATGTCTGTATATTCACTGAGTGATGTACACTTCTCAATGTATATACTCTCATACCTGAAATATAAATTAAAGCATATACACCTGGTTATACACCGATGTGTGTATACACTAATACACATCTCTGGGTGTATATAAACTGAAGGATATACACATTTCAGTGTATTTTACCTGTAGGTAGGAGAGTGTAGTGAGGCGACCGTCCTGTTGTAGCTGCTACAACCACAGTGAGGGACAATAAGCTTCGTCAAGCTCGTCAAGCTTCGAGGCTTCGAAGCTTTTCATGAAGCCTTTGAATGAGTCGTTTCTTCGCGGAGTTTTTAAACATCTTCGTGAACACGTGATTCATACACCCAGCGCTGTATGTTTCTCCTTGTATACACCCAAAATTTAATTCCCAATCTAAAAATTAAAGTATTCGTGACTGGTGGTATACAGGTTGGTTAATAGGGTTTGAAGCCTATCGACTACACTACTGTTGTGCGGTAACCTATCCACCGCCAGATAAAAAATTTTTAATACACAAAGAATTCAAACAAATTCTTAACATATATACCCTGAGAGATATGCAGCTGTCAGGGTATATACCCGGTAGGTATACAGGTGACTTGCAGCCCTGATAACTCTCGTGTAGTAGATAGACTTTGAAACCCCCAATTCAAAATATTAATCATAATAATCTATATTTCTACATGTACAGACCAGAGCTGACATCAATGACATAATACTATATAGCTGACATCAATGACATACTACTATATAGCTGACATCAATGACATAATACTATATAGCTGACATCAATGACATTGTACTATATAGCTGACATCAGTGACATACTACTATATACCTGACATCAATGACATACTACTATATAGCTGACATCAATGACACACTATATAGCTGACATCAATGACACACTACTATATAGCTGACATCAATGACACACTACTATATAGCTGACATCAATGACATACTACTATATAGCTGACATCAATGACACACTACTATATAGCTGACATCAATGACATACTACTATATAGCTGACATCAATGACATACTACTATATACCGACATCAATGACATACTACTATATAGCTGACATCAATGACATACTACTATATAGCTGACATCAATGACATACTACTATATAGTTGACAACAATGACATACTACTATATAGCTGACATCAATGACATACTACTATATAGCTGACATCAATGACATACTACTATATAGCTGACATCAATGACACACTGCTATATAGCTGACATCAATGACATAGTACTATATAGCTGACATTAATGACATACTACTATATAGCTGACATCAATGACATACTACTATATACTGACATCAATGACATACTATTATATAGCTGACATCAATGACATACTACTATATACTGACATCAATGACATACTACTATATAGCTGACATCAATGACATACTACTATAAAGCTGACATCAATGACATACTACTATATAGCTGACATCAATGACATTGTACTATATAGCTGACATCAATGATATACTACTATAAAGCTGACATCAATGACATACTACTATATAGCTGACATCAATGACATACTACTATATAGCTGACATATCTATAATGACATCAATGACATACTATATAGCTGACATCAATGATATACTACTATAAAGCTGACATCAATGACATACTACTATATACTGACATCAATGACATAATACTATATAGCTGACATCAATGACATTGTACTATATAGCTGCTGACATCAGTGACATACTACTATATACTGACATCAATGACATACTACTATATAGCTGACATCAATGACATACTACTATATAGCTGACATCAATGACATACTACTATATAGCTGACATCAATGACATTGTACTATATAGCTGACATCAATGACATACTACTATAAAGCTGACATCAATGACATACTACTATATAGCTGACATCAATGACATACTACTATATAGCTGACATCAATGACATACTACTATATAGCTGACATCAATGACATACTACTATATAGCTGACATCAATGACATATTACTATATACTGTACTATATAGCTGACATCTGACATACTACATTAATGACATACTACTATATAGCTGACATCAATGACATATTACTATATACTGACATCAATGACATACTACTATATAGCTGACATCAATGACATACTACTATGTAGCTGACATCAATGACATACTACTATATAGCTGACATCAATGACATTGTACTATATAGCTGACATCAATGACATACTACTATAAAGCTGACATCAGTGACATACTACTATATAGCTGACATCAATGACATGCTACTAGATAGCTGACATCAATGACATACTACTATATAGCTGACATCAATGACATAGGAATATATAGCTGACATTAATGACATACTACTATACAGCTGACAT
>NC_091348.1:433186-455686 GCF_038502225.1 Cherax quadricarinatus
AGTGAAGATGACTGAGGCTCTAGTGAGGAATTGAAGGCGACTGAGGCTTTATTAAGGAAGTGAAGGTGACTGAGGCTCTGGTGAAGAAGTGAAGGTGACTAAGGATCTGGTGAGGAAGTGAAGATGACTGAGGCTCTAGTGAGGAAGTGAAGGTGACTGAGGATCTGGTGAGGAAGTGAAGATGACTGAGGCTCTAGTGAGGAAGTGAAGGTGACTGAGGCACTAGTGAGGAAGTGAAGATGTGTGTGGCTCTAGTGAGGAAGTGAAGGTGACTGAGGCTGTGGTGAGGAAGTGAAGGTGACTGAGGCTCTAGTGAGGAAGTGAAGGTGACTGAGGCACTTGTGAGGAAGTGAAGATGTGTGTGGCTCTAGTGAGGAAGTGATGGTGACTGAGTCTGTGGTGAGGAAGTGAAGGTGACTGAGGCTGTGGTGAGGAAGTGAAGGTGACTGAGGCACTAGTGAGGAAGTGAAGATGTGTGTGGCTCTAGTGAGGAAGTGAAGGTGACTGAGGCTGTGGTGAGGAAGTGAAGGTGACTGAGGCTCTAGTGAGGAAGTGAAGGTGACTGAGGCACTATTGAGGAAGTGAAGATGTGTGTGGCTCTAGTGAGGAAGTGAAGGTGACTGAGGCTCTAGTGAGGAAGTGAAGGTGATTGAAACTCTGGTGAGGAAGTGAAGGTGACTGAGGCACTAGTGAGGAAGTGAAGATGTGTGTGGTTCTAGTGAGGAAGTGAAGGTGACTGAAGCTCTGGTGATGAAGTGAAAGTGACTGAGGCTCTGGTGAGGGAGTGAAGATGACTGAGGCACTAGTGAGGAAGTGAAGGTGACTGAGGCTCTAGTGAGGAAGTGAAGGTGACTGAGGCTCTAGTGAGGAAGTGAAGGTGACTGTGTCAGCATAGTTGCTGATCCCTGTGTTATATAGCATAGCATATTAGTATCGTCCATGTGCTTTAGATACGAGATCCCTTGTAGGCCTGAGCCTTTGTGTGACGTCACGGGATGCGCATGTGTAGGCTCGTACCTCTGCCTCCCTCTCACTCGGCGGCAGACCATCCAGACTAGTACACGGCAAGGCACTGGGCTCCATTCCTCATCATCTCAGTCTGACAATATATGTTACCATCCAACATGTGTGTCTACCTTCAACCCGCGATATCTCCATTTAAGAACCCCTACGATAACTGAGGCACTAGTGAGGAAGTGAAGGTGACTGAGGCTCTGGTGAGGAAGTGAAGGTGACTGATGCTCTGGTGAGGAAGTGAAGGTGACTGAAGCTCTGGTGAGGAAGTGAAGGTGACTGAGGCTCTAGTGAGGAAGTGAAGGTGACTGAGGCTCTGGTGAGGAAGTGAAGGTGACTGATGCTCTGGTGAGGAAGTGAAGGTGACTGAAGCTCTGGTGAGGAAGTGAAGGTGACTGAGGCTCTAGTGAGGAAGTGAAGGTGACTGAGGCTCTGGTGAGGAAGTGAAGATGACTGAGGCTCTGGTGAGGAAGTGAAGATGACTGAGGCTCTAGTGAGGAAGTGAAGGTGACTGAGGCTCTAGTGAGGAAGTGAAGGTGACTGAGGCTCTGGTGAGGAAGTGAAGGTGACTGAGGCTCTAGTGAGGAAGTGAAGGTGACTTAGGCTCTAGTGAGGAAGTGAAGATGACTGAGGCTCTAGTGAGGAAGTGAAGGTGACTGAGGCTCTAGTGAGGAAGTGAAGGTGACTGAGGCTCTGGTGAGGAAGTGAAGGTGACTGAGGCTCTAGTGAGGAAGTGAAGGTGACTTAGGCTCTAGTGAGGAAGTGAAGATGACTGAGGCTTTAGTAAGGAAGTGAAGGTGACTGAGGCTCTGGTGAGGAAGTGAAAATGACTAAGGCTCCGGTGAGGAAGTGAAAGTGACTAAGGCTCTAGTGAGGAAGTTAAGGTGACTGAAGCTCTTGTGAGGAAGTGAAGATGACTGAGGCTCTAGTGAGGAATTGAAGGCGACTGAGGCTTTATTAAGGAAGTGAAGGTGACTGAGGCTCTGGTGAAGAAGTGAAGGTGACTAAGGATCTGGTGAGGAAGTGAAGATGACTGAGGCTCTAGTGAGGAAGTGAAGGTGACTGAGGATCTGGTGAGGAAGTGAAGATGACTGAGGCTCTAGTGAGGAAGTGAAGGTGACTGAGGCACTAGTGAGGAAGTGAAGATGTGTGTGGCTCTAGTGAGGAAGTGAAGGTGACTGAGGCTGTGGTGAGGAAGTGAAGGTGACTGAGGCACTTGTGAGGAAGTGAAGATGTGTGTGGCTCTAGTGAGGAAGTGATGGTGACTGAGTCTGTGGTGAGGAAGTGAAGGTGACTGAGGCTGTGGTGAGGAAGTGAAGGTGACTGAGGCACTAGTGAGGAAGTGAAGATGTGTGTGGCTCTAGTGAGGAAGTGAAGGTGACTGAGGCTGTGGTGAGGAAGTGAAGGTGACTGAGGCTCTAGTGAGGAAGTGAAGGTGACTGAGGCACTATTGAGGAAGTGAAGATGTGTGTGGCTCTAGTGAGGAAGTGAAGGTGACTGAGGCTCTAGTGAGGAAGTGAAGGTGATTGAAACTCTGGTGAGGAAGTGAAGGTGACTGAGGCACTAGTGAGGAAGTGAAGATGTGTGTGGTTCTAGTGAGGAAGTGAAGGTGACTGAAGCTCTGGTGATGAAGTGAAAGTGACTGAGGCTCTGGTGAGGGAGTGAAGATGACTGAGGCACTAGTGAGGAAGTGAAGGTGACTGAGGCTCTAGTGAGGAAGTGAAGGTGACTGAGGCTCTAGTGAGGAAGTGAAGGTGACTGTGTCAGCATAGTTGCTGATCGCTGTGTTATATAGCATAGCATATTAGTATCGTCCATGTGCTTTAGATACGAGATCCCTTGTAGGCCTGAGCCTTTGTGTGACGTCACGGGATGTGCATGTGTAGGCTCGTACCTCTGCCTCCCTCTCACTCGGCGGCAGACCATCCAGACTAGTACACGGCAAGGCACTGGGCTCCATTCCTCATCATCTCAGTCTGACAATATATGTTACCATCCAACATGTGTGTCTACCTTCAACCCGCGATAACTCCATTTAAGAACCCCTACGATAACTGAGGCACTAGTGAGGAAGTGAAGGTGACTGAGGCTCTGGTGAGGAAGTGAAGGTGACTGATGCTCTGGTGAGGAAGTGAAGGTGACTGATGCTCTGGTGAGGAAGTGAAGGTGACTGAGGCACTAGTGAGGAAGTGAAGGTGACTGAGGCTCTGGTGAGGAAGTGAAGGTGACTGATGCTCTGGTGAGGAAGTGAAGGTGACTGAAGCTCTGGTGAGGAAGTGAAGGTGACTGAGGCTCTAGTGAGGAAGTGAAGGTGACTGAGGCTCTGGTGAGGAAGTGAAGGTGACTGATGCTCTGGTGAGGAAGTGAAGGTGACTGAAGCTCTGGTGAGGAAGTGAAGGTGACTGAGGCTCTAGTGAGGAAGTGAAGGTGACTGAGGCTCTGGTGAGGAAGTGAAGATGACTGAGGCTCTGGTGAGGAAGTGAAGATGACTGAGGCTCTAGTGAGGAAGTGAAGGTGACTGAGGCTCTAGTGAGGAAGTGAAGGTGACTGAGGCTCTGGTGAGGAAGTGAAGGTGACTGAGGCTCTAGTGAGGAAGTGAAGGTGACTTAGGCTCTAGTGAGGAAGTGAAGATGACTGAGGCTCTAGTGAGGAAGTGAAGGTGACTGAGGCTCTAGTGAGGAAGTGAAGGTGACTGAGGCTCTGGTGAGGAAGTGAAGGTGACTGAGGCTCTAGTGAGGAAGTGAAGGTGACTTAGGCTCTAGTGAGGAAGTGAAGATGACTGAGGCTTTAGTAAGGAAGTGAAGGTGACTGAGGCTCTGGTGAGGAAGTGAAAATGACTAAGGCTCCGGTGAGGAAGTGAAAGTGACTAAGGCTCTAGTGAGGAAGTTAAGGTGACTGAAGCTCTTGTGAGGAAGTGAAGATGACTGAGGCTCTAGTGAGGAATTGAAGGCGACTGAGGCTTTATTAAGGAAGTGAAGGTGACTGAGGCTCTGGTGAAGAAGTGAAGGTGACTAAGGATCTGGTGAGGAAGTGAAGATGACTGAGGCTCTAGTGAGGAAGTGAAGGTGACTGAGGATCTGGTGAGGAAGTGAAGATGACTGAGGCTCTAGTGAGGAAGTGAAGGTGACTGAGGCACTAGTGAGGAAGTGAAGATGTGTGTGGCTCTAGTGAGGAAGTGAAGGTGACTGAGGCTGTGGTGAGGAAGTGAAGGTGACTGAGGCACTTGTGAGGAAGTGAAGATGTGTGTGGCTCTAGTGAGGAAGTGATGGTGACTGAGTCTGTGGTGAGGAAGTGAAGGTGACTGAGGCTGTGGTGAGGAAGTGAAGGTGACTGAGGCACTAGTGAGGAAGTGAAGATGTGTGTGGCTCTAGTGAGGAAGTGAAGGTGACTGAGGCTGTGGTGAGGAAGTGAAGGTGACTGAGGCTCTAGTGAGGAAGTGAAGGTGACTGAGGCACTATTGAGGAAGTGAAGATGTGTGTGGCTCTAGTGAGGAAGTGAAGGTGACTGAGGCTCTAGTGAGGAAGTGAAGGTGATTGAAACTCTGGTGAGGAAGTGAAGGTGACTGAGGCACTAGTGAGGAAGTGAAGATGTGTGTGGTTCTAGTGAGGAAGTGAAGGTGACTGAAGCTCTGGTGATGAAGTGAAAGTGACTGAGGCTCTGGTGAGGGAGTGAAGATGACTGAGGCACTAGTGAGGAAGTGAAGGTGACTGAGGCTCTAGTGAGGAAGTGAAGGTGACTGAGGCTCTAGTGAGGAAGTGAAGGTGACTGTGTCAGCATAGTTGCTGATCCCTGTGTTATATAGCATAGCATATTAGTATCGTCCATGTGCTTTAGATACGAGATCCCTTGTAGGCCTGAGCCTTTGTGTGACGTCACGGGATGTGCATGTGTAGGCTCGTACCTCTGCCTCCCTCTCACTCGGCGGCAGACCATCCAGACTAGTACACGGCAAGGCACTGGGCTCCATTCCTCATCATCTCAGTCTGACAATATATGTTACCATCCAACATGTGTGTCTACCTTCAACCCGCGATATCTCCATTTAAGAACCCCTACGATAACTGAGGCACTAGTGAGGAAGTGAAGGTGACTGAGGCTCTGGTGAGGAAGTGAAGGTGACTGATGCTCTGGTGAGGAAGTGAAGGTGACTGAAGCTCTGGTGAGGAAGTGAAGGTGACTGAGGCTCTAGTGAGGAAGTGAAGGTGACTGAGGCTCTGGTGAGGAAGTGAAGGTGACTGATGCTCTGGTGAGGAAGTGAAGGTGACTGAAGCTCTGGTGAGGAAGTGAAGGTGACTGAGGCTCTAGTGAGGAAGTGAAGGTGACTGAGGCTCTAGTGAGGAAGTGAAGATGACTGAGGCTCTGGTGAGGAAGTGAAGATGACTGAGGCTCTAGTGAGGAAGTGAAGGTGACTGAGGCTCTAGTGAGGAAGTGAAGGTGACTGAGGCTCTGGTGAGGAAGTGAAGGTGACTGAGGCTCTAGTGAGGAAGTGAAGGTGACTTAGGCTCTAGTGAGGAAGTGAAGATGACTGAGGCTCTAGTGAGGAAGTGAAGGTGACTGAGGCTCTAGTGAGGAAGTGAAGGTGACTGAGGCTCTGGTGAGGAAGTGAAGGTGACTGAGGCTCTAGTGAGGAAGTGAAGGTGACTTAGGCTCTAGTGAGGAAGTGAAGATGACTGAGGCTTTAGTAAGGAAGTGAAGGTGACTGAGGCTCTGGTGAGGAAGTGAAAATGACTAAGGCTCCGGTGAGGAAGTGAAAGTGACTAAGGCTCTAGTGAGGAAGTTAAGGTGACTGAAGCTCTTGTGAGGAAGTGAAGATGACTGAGGCTCTAGTGAGGAATTGAAGGCGACTGAGGCTTTATTAAGGAAGTGAAGGTGACTGAGGCTCTGGTGAAGAAGTGAAGGTGACTAAGGATCTGGTGAGGAAGTGAAGATGACTGAGGCTCTAGTGAGGAAGTGAAGGTGACTGAGGATCTGGTGAGGAAGTGAAGATGACTGAGGCTCTAGTGAGGAAGTGAAGGTGACTGAGGCACTAGTGAGGAAGTGAAGATGTGTGTGGCTCTAGTGAGGAAGTGAAGGTGACTGAGGCTGTGGTGAGGAAGTGAAGGTGACTGAGGCACTTGTGAGGAAGTGAAGATGTGTGTGGCTCTAGTGAGGAAGTGATGGTGACTGAGTCTGTGGTGAGGAAGTGAAGGTGACTGAGGCTGTGGTGAGGAAGTGAAGGTGACTGAGGCACTAGTGAGGAAGTGAAGATGTGTGTGGCTCTAGTGAGGAAGTGAAGGTGACTGAGGCTGTGGTGAGGAAGTGAAGGTGATTGAAACTCTGGTGAGGAAGTGAAGGTGACTGAGGCAGTAGTGAGGAAGTGAAGATGTGTGTGGTTCTAGTGAGGAAGTGAAGGTGACTGAAGCTCTGGTGATGAAGTGAAAGTGACTGAGGCTCTGGTGAGGGAGTGAAGATGACTGAGGCACTAGTGAGGAAGTGAAGGTGACTGAGGCTCTAGTGAGGAAGTGAAGGTGACTGAGGCTCTAGTGAGGAAGTGAAGGTGACTGTGTCAGCATAGTTGCTGATCCCTGTGTTATATAGCATAGCATATTAGTATCGTCCATGTGCTTTAGATACGAGATCCCTTGTAGGCCTGAGCCTTTGTGTGACGTCACCGGATGTGCATGTGTAGGCTCGTACCTCTGCCTCCCTCTCACTCGGCGGCAGACCATCCAGACTAGTACACGGCAAGGCACTGGGCTCCATTCCTCATCATCTCAGTCTGACAATATATGTTACCATCCAACATGTGTGTCTACCTTCAACCCGCGATAACTCCATTTAAGAACCCCTACGATAACTGAGGCACTAGTGAGGAAGTGAAGGTGACTGAGGCTCTGGTGAGGAAGTGAAGGTGACTGATGCTCTGGTGAGGAAGTGAAGGTGACTGAAGCTCTGGTGAGGAAGTGAAGGTGACTGAGGCACTAGTGAGGAAGTGAAGGTGACTGAGGCTCTGGTGAGGAAGTGAAGGTGACTGATGCTCTGGTGAGGAAGTGAAGGTGACTGAAGCTCTGGTGAGGAAGTGAAGGTGACTGAGGCTCTAGTGAGGAAGTGAAGGTGACTGAGGCTCTGGTGAGGAAGTGAAGGTGACTGATGCTCTGGTGAGGAAGTGAAGGTGACTGAAGCTCTGGTGAGGAAGTGAAGGTGACTGAGGCTCTAGTGAGGAAGTGAAGGTGACTGAGGCTCTGGTGAGGAAGTGAAGATGACTGAGGCTCTGGTGAGGAAGTGAAGATGACTGAGGCTCTAGTGAGGAAGTGAAGGTGACTGAGGCTCTAGTGAGGAAGTGAAGGTGACTGAGGCTCTGGTGAGGAAGTGAAGGTGACTGAGGCTTTAGTGAGGAAGTGAAGGTGACTTAGGCTCTAGTGAGGAAGTGAAGATGACTGAGGCTTTAGTAAGGAAGTGAAGGTGACTGAGGCTCTGGTGAGGAAGTGAAGATGACTAAGGCTCCGGTGAGGAAGTGAAAGTGACTAAGGCTCTAGTGAGGAAGTTAAGGTGACTGAAGCTCTTGTGAGGAAGTGAAGATGACTGAGGCTGTAGTGAGGAATTGAAGGCGACTGAGGCTTTATTAAGGAAGTGAAGGTGACTGAGGCTCTGGTGAAGAAGTGAAGGTGACTAAGGATCTGGTGAGGAAGTGAAGATGACTGAGGCTCTAGTGAGGAAGTGAAGGTGACTGAGGATCTGGTGAGTAAGTG
This sequence comes from Cherax quadricarinatus, assembly GCF_038502225.1. Lineage (NCBI taxonomy): Eukaryota > Metazoa > Arthropoda > Malacostraca > Decapoda > Parastacidae > Cherax > Cherax quadricarinatus. Next base: position 440,929 of record NC_091348.1, read on the forward strand.
AAGATGACTGAGGCTCTGGTGAGGAAGTGAAGGTTACTGAGGCTCTAGTGAGGAAGTGAAGGTGACTGAGGATCTGGTGAGGAAGTGAAGGTGACTGAGGCTCTAGTGATTAAGTGAAGGTTACTGAGGCTCTAGTGAGGAAGTGAAGGTGACTGAGGATCTGGTGAGGAAGTGAAGGCGACTGAGGCTCTAGTGAGGAAGTGAAGGTTACTGAGGCTCTAGTGAGGAAGTGAAGGTGACTGAGGCTCCTAGTGCATCGTTTTCTCCGGCTGGGTGGGATGCGGGGTGGTTTAACTTAAATGTATCAAAAACTGCGCAGGTGGGTTGGGGAGGGATTTAATTAGGTGCGAGTAGATGCTTCGCGTGTTATTGCGCATGAGTGACGTGCGGTGTGTTAAATTATGTACCTTGGAAAAGGCGAGTATAGGGAGAGTCGTGGCGCGAGTTGTGGGAATGTACCCCATGTATGCATGGAGTGATATTTGGGGGCGGGTTCAACTATTGCGTCTACCTGCTCATGTACGAGAAGTGGGTTTTAAGTTTTTCCATGGGATCCTGCCGTCCAGGGTAGTGTTGTATAACAGGAGTTTGGGGGAGGACCGGGGTTGTGCGGGGTGCAGGGTGGAGGAGTCTGCTTTCCACGTTGTGTATTTCTGTGAGACTTTAGGTATGGTATGTGAGTGGTTCAGTAGGGTTTTACGCTTAGTGGGGGATGAGGAGGGTTGTCGGCGCTCCGGGCGTTGAGTTTTGATGTAGGTGGGGTTGACATGTGCGTACAACGTGCAGTGACGTACGTTGTGGCCGATTATATTTACGTGTCATGGGCTATGAGGTAGGTCGAGGGTAACAGTAGGATTCGGGTTTTAGCGGGGACGATTTTTAGGACAAAATGTCGTAATAGGTTGGTATATGAGGGGAGCTGGGAGAGAGACTTCCCATCAGCGTATAAAGCCTTGGAGTTACGTGATTTGAGATTGTTGTGAGGTTCAGGGGTAATCTAACGTGCTGGTCAGCAGTGTCTACTTGTGTATGCCAGGTGAGTGAATGTTGTGTGATCTCGTGAATTATGTGACTCCTGTGTGATGGTGACGTCGATATATCTTAAGGCTTTGTGTATACAGCTTGTAGGAATGTATCGCCGTCGTTTATGCCTCGATACAAGTCATTGGTGTATATTTGTATTATGATGTGCTTCCAGCACAGATGATTGTTTCTTATTTTATGTTTATACTTTATGCCGTGTTATAGTGTGTTTTTCAATAGCACTATATGTGTCTCTGCAAGTGTTTTATTATATTGGATGTTTTTTATGACCTACAGTGTTATCCTATTCCACCTTTGAATTGTAAATATCTATTCTTAGTCAATGATAAGATCTCGTGTTAGTTGCCTAAACTAATGTTTGAGTATTGTTGTGCTCTTTTAGGCGCCTGAGATCTTAGATATAAGTCCTGGATACTTGTGTGTTGGCAGGCGGAAGCCATGACCAGTTATATGCCAGCTGTAGTATCATGTATGATACGTGTTGTGAATGTGTATATGTGTAGTTTGTGTGCTTGTTTTCGTCACATTCATTTTTCGTATAGTCTTTATAATTTCCTGAACTCGATGTGCATTTTGGACAGTCTTGTTCATATCCTTGTAATGTTGTATTCTTTTACTATCTTTATATAATTTTGTTATTTATGTTTTAAATAAAATAAAAAATAATAATATGAATGGAAAGTCCTAAATGCTCTGCATGACTGCTGGATTTCCACTAAGGTTCGAAACATTGCTACTTATTTATCGGTATAAACCTCGGTGATAAATACCGTCAAATTGGTTAAGATACGTGAGCAACCACCCAGGGAAGTACTACCGTCCTGCCAGATGACTGTGAAACAAAAACCTGTAACTGTTTTGCATGATGGTAGGATTGCTGGTTTCTTTTTCTGTCTCATAAACACGCTAAGATAACAGGGATATCTTGCTACTCCTACTTACACTTTGGTCACACTTCACAGACACGCACATGCATATATATATATACATACATCTAGGTTTTTCTCCTTTTTCTAAATAGCTCTTGTTCTTTTTTATTTCTTCTATTGTCCATGGGGAAGTGGAAAAGAATCTTTCCTCCGTAAGCCATGCGTGTCGTATGAGGCGACTAAAATGCCGGGAGCAATGGGCTAGTAACCCCTTCTCCTGTATACAATTACTAAAAAAGAGAAGAAGAAAAACTTTATAAAACTGGGTTGCTTAAATGTGCGTGGATGTAGTGCGGATGACAAGAAACAGATGATTGCTGATGTTATGAATGAAAAGAAGTTGGATGTCCTGGCCCTAAGCGAAACAAAGCTGAAGGGGGTAGGAGAGTTTCAGTGGGGGGAAATAAATGGGATTAAATCTGGAGTATCTGAGAGAGTTAGAGCAAAGGAAGGGGTAGCAGTAATGTTAAATGATCAGTTATGGAAGGAGAAAAGAGAATATGAATGTGTAAATTCAAGAATTATGTGGATTAAAGTAAAGGTTGGATGCGAGAAGTGGGTCATAATAAGCGTGTATGCACCTGGAGAAGAGAGGAATGCAGAGGAGAGAGAGAGATTTTGGGAGATGTTAAGTGAATGTATAGGAGCCTTTGAACCAAGTGAGAGAGTAATTGTGGTAGGGGACTTGAATGCTAAAGTAGGAGAAACTTTTAGAGAGGGTGTGGTAGGTAAGTTTGGGGTGCCAGGTGTAAATGATAATGGGAGCCCTTTGATTGAACTTTGTATAGAAAGGGGTTTAGTTATAGGTAATACATATTTTAAGAAAAAGAGGATAAATAAGTATACACGATATGATGTAGGGCGAAATGACAGTAGTTTGTTGGATTATGTATTGGTAGATAAAAGACTGTTGAGTAGACTTCAGGATGTACATGTTTATAGAGGGGCCACAGATATATCAGATCACTTTCTAGTTGTAGCTACACTGAGAGTAAAAGGTAGATGGGATATAAGGAGAATAGAAGCATCAGGGAAGAGAGAGGTGAAGGTTTATAAACTAAAAGAGGAGGCAGTTAGGGTAAGATATAAACAGCTATTGGAGGATAGATGGGCTAATGAGAGCATAGGCAATGGGGTCGAAGAGGTATGGGGTAGGTTTAAAAATGTAGTGTTAGAGTGTTCAGCAGAAGTTTGTGGTTACAGGAAAGTGGGTGCAGGAGGGAAGAGGAGCGATTGGTGGAATGATGATGTAAAGAGAGTAGTAAGGGAGAAAAAGTTAGCATATGAGAAGTTTTTACAAAGTAGAAGTGATGCAAGGAGGGAAGAGTATATGGAGAAAAAGAGAGAAGTTAAGAGAGTGGTGAAGCAATGTAAAAAGAGAGCAAATGAGAGAGTGGGTGAGATGTTATCAACAAATTTTGTTGAAAATAAGAAAAAGTTTTGGAGTGAGATTAACAAGTTAAGAAAGCCTAGAGAACAAATGGATTTGTCAGTTAAAAATAGGAGAGGAGAGTTATTAAATGGAGAGTTAGAGGTATTGGGAAGATGGAAGGAATATTTTGAGGAATTGTTAAATGTTGATGAAGATAGGGAAGCTGTGATTTCGTGTATAGGGCAAGGAGGAATAACATCTTGTAGGAGTGAGGAAGAGCCAGTTGTGAGTGTGTGGGAAGTTCGTGAGGCAGTAGGTAAAATGAAAGGGGGTAAGGCAGCCGGGATTGATGGGATAAAGATAGAAATGTTAAAAGCAGGTGGGGATATAGTTTTGGAGTGGTTGGTGCAATTATTTAATAAATGTATGGAAGAGGGTAAGGTACCTAGGGATTGGCAGAGAGCATGCATAGTTCCTTTGTATAAAGGCAAAGGGGATAAAAGAGAGTGCAAAAATTATAGGGGGATAAGTCTGTTGAGTGTACCTGGTAAAGTGTATGGTAGAGTTATAATTGAAAGAATTAAGAGTAAGACGGAGAATAGGATAGCAGATGAACAAGGAGGCTTTAGGAAAGGTAGGGGGTGTGTGGACCAGGTGTTTACAGTGAAACATATAAGTGAACAGTATTTAGATAAGGCTAAAGAGGTCTTTGTGGCATTTATGGATTTGGAAAAGGCGTATGACAGGGTGGATAGGGGGGCAATGTGGCAGATGTTGCAAGTGTATGGTGTAGGAGGTAGGTTACTGAAAGCAGTGAAGAGTTTTTACGAGGATAGTGAGGCTCAAGTTAGAGTATGTAGGAAAGAGGGAAATTTTTTCCCAGTAAAAGTAGGCCTTAGACAAGGATGTGTGATGTCACCGTGGTTGTTTAATATATTTATAGATGGGGTTGTAAGAGAAGTAAATGCGAGGGTCTTGGCAAGAGGCGTGGAGTTAAAAGATAAAGAATCACACACAAAGTGGGAGTTGTCACAGCTGCTCTTTGCTGATGACACTGTGCTCTTGGGAGATTCTGAAGAGAAGTTGCAGAGATTAGTGGATGAATTTGGTAGGGTGTGCAAAAGAAGAAAATTAAAGGTGAATACAGGAAAGAGTAAGGTTATGAGGATAACAAAAAGATTAGGTGATGAAAGATTGAATATCAGATTGGAGGGAGAGAGTATGGAGGAGGTGAACGTATTCAGATATTTGGGAGTGGACGTGTCAGCGGATGGGCCTATGAAAGATGAGGTGAATCATAGAATTGATGAGGGAAAAAGAGTGAGTGGTGCACTTAGGAGTCTGTGGAGACAAAGAACTTTGTCCTTGGAGGCAAAGAGGGGAATGTATGAGAGTATAGTTTTACCAACGCTCTTATATGGGTGTGAAGCGTGGGTGATGAATGTTGCAGCGAGGAGAAGGCTGGAGGCAGTGGAGATGTCATGTCTGAGGGCAATGTGTGGTGTGAATATAATGCAGAGAATTCGTAGTTTGGAAGTTAGGAGGAGGTGCGGGATTACCAAAACTGTTGTCCAGAGGGCTGAGGAAGGGTTGTTGAGGTGGTTCGGACATGTAGAGAGAATGGAGCGAAACAGAATGACTTCAAGAGTGTATCAGTCTGTAGTGGAAGGAAGGCGGGGTAGGGGTCGGCCTAGGAAGGGTTGGAGGGAGGGGGTAAAGGAGGTTTTGTGTGCGAGGGGCTTGGACTTCCAGCAGGCATGCGTGAGCGTGTTTGATAGGAGTGAATGGAGACAAATGGTTTTTAATACTTGACGTGCTGTTGGAGTGTGAGCAAAGTAACATTTATGAAGGGATTCAGGGAAACCGGCAGGCCGGACTTGAGTCCTGGAGATGGGAAGTACAGTGCCTGCACTCTGAAGGAGGGGTGTTAATGTTGCAGTTTAAAAACTGTAGTGTAAAGCACCCTTCTGGCAAGACAGTGATGGAGTGAATGATGGTGAAAGTTTTTCTTTTTCGGGCCACCCTGCCTTGGTGGGAATCGGCCGGTGTGATAATAAAAAAAAAATAATAATAACGTGAGCAAACACTAGAACAGTCCCAGGACTGAAACTTTTTCGGTCCTGGGACCTTAATCAGGGTTCCAGGACCGAAACTTTTTCTAATATGTCCTGGTATTTACTCAAGTGTCTTTCTTAACCTATTTATTTTTTTGTAACCACCTTTAACCAATGTTGTCTTTATTGGAAATAAAGACTTAAAATTGCCCTAAGGGGCAGGAGTTGGTCAAGAGCGTTCCTAAAGGGGGGTAGAGAGGGATAGAGGTGTCACGTGGTGTTTGGTGGCAAGATATTACCAGTGTCACGTGGTGTCTGGTGGCAAGACAGTACCAGTGTCAAGAAGAAAAGCCACTCTGTAGGCTTCAAGTGCATGACATTGAACATTAATGGATTGCGATCTGAGAGAAAGTGTGTATGGTTTAGTGAATATTTGGTGCGTAGTAGTGTTGGTGTGGTGTTCGTGTAGGAACACAACTACAGACCAGGCTATGAGTTGAAGGTGAATGGGTATAATGTGTATGTGGAGCATGCGACAAGGTTGAAAGGAGAAATTGCCATCCTGGTAAGGGAAGCTAGCCCGTTCGTAGTGAGGCATTGTGAGGGTGGGGAGGGGAGGGTGATTCGTGTGGATGGGTGGTGGGGTAGGGTACAGATGAGTTTGGTGTGTGTGTATGGTCCGGCAGAGGGAGATGTATATCAAAATGGTATACAATACCGACAGGTTGGTAGGTAAGACACAAAGGCAACAGTTAGGCAGATGGAGATGTACGCATTAAGAATAAATTTGTGAAGGAAGTCCTAGTATATTATTTGCGTGCCTTGCCGGGTGTAGCTGTAATTGGTGGTGACTGGAATTGTGTGATAGGCGCAAGGACGTGGACCCTAGAGGAGCAGGGTATTGTTCAGGGATTTGGGGGGAATTATTAAATAGGGTGGGGCTAATGGACGTTGGGGGGGGTGGGGTTGTAGAGCATACATTTGTACGTGCCCCGAACAGTAATAGTGAGCAGAGTGCGTATGGTGGACGCGGTTTTTTCGGATCATAGGGGAGTATTGGTGGACCTAGAATGGGAGGGATTGCCTAGAAGGGGTCAAAGTTATTGGAAGTTAAATGTGAAGCTGTTGCAGGGAGAGGAATGTCGTCAGTCTTTTGTGCAATTGTGGGAACTGTTGGTGGATGAGGCGCCGGGGGATGATGCTCCGGTAAGTTGGTGGGATTCGGTGGCTAAAAATCGTATCAGAGAATATTATATTTGTCGTGGGAGGGAATATAATCGGTTTAAGTATGGGTTTCAAAGATATCTTGAAGGGCAGCTGCGTGACTGTTATGCACGAGGAGGAGCAAGTTATCCAATGCAGGAAATTGAGGGTTTAAAGGAGAGTATTAAGGTATTGCAGAACGAGCGTTTTGATGGTGCGTGAATTATGGGAGGATTGGAAGAAGTGCTATGGGGTGATCGGCCGTCAGCTTGCGTGTTAAGGGGCCAGAGAAAGAGGAGAGTGGCGACGGAGATGATGGGGTTAAACGTACATGTAGGGATGGAAGGGTATAAAGTGGATATGTAGATGCTTGGTTTAAGTCATAAATGCAAAGTGTGGGCATTCGTGAGGTGGCATTACGGGAAATGGGAGGGTATGTACAGTGTGAGCTTGACGGTCAAGATCAGGAATTAGGAGGGCCGATTACGGAGTGTGAGATTTGGCAGGCGTTGTCAGGGGTGAGCTTGGGAAAGGGTATAGATGGGCTGCCAAATGATTTTTACGTAAAGAATTGGGGGTTCTGAAAGTTTTTTTTTAGTAAGGTTGTTTAACTTACTTAAGGCGGCTGCGGTAATGGGAGAGCAGCAACGGACGGCTGTTGTGGTGTTGGTACCGAAAGGAGAGCAATCAACGGTAATGGATTATCGGGCTCTTTCGCTTATGTGTGGAGATTATAAGTTGTTTGGGAGAATATTAGGGAACAGAATCAAGAGGGTGATAGGTAAGGTAATTGACAGGGGGCAATATGGGGTGCCAGGAAGGTCAATGTACGAAGGGCATGGCATGATCCGAGAATTTATAGAGAAAAGGGGGGAGTTGGGTGATGGGGGTGTTTTGGCGCTGGATTGGAAGGCTGCTTATGATAGTGTGGAAAGGGAAGCGTTGTGGAGTTTCATGCGTTGGCAAGGTTTTGGGGAAGAAATAATATCTTGGGCAAAATTATTGTATCAGGGGGCGTCGATGAGGGTGCAGGTTAACGGGAGGCTAGGAGTTAAAATACAGATGCGACGGGGACTGCACCAAGGTTGTCCACTATCGCAAATATTGTTTGCATGTATACAGGATCCATTTTATAGGGGAGTTCGGAGGTGTGTTGAAGGAGGTGAGGAGGGCAATGACCTGGGGGGGGGAAGCTGGTATCGTAGGATATGTGGATGACACTACTGTTTTGGTGAGGGGTAGTGAGGACTTGCTTAGGGTGGGTAAGGTGGTGGACGTGTTTGGGGAGGCTTCAGGGATGAAAATTAATGTTGAGAATGTTTCTGGAACTAAGGGATAGTACACATGGGGATGAGATGGTAGGGGGTGGGTGGAGTGTAGTGGATCAACTATTGATATGTAGGATAGTTTATGTGAGAGATACACGGGCGGCTCAAGAGGTAAATTCAGTGCGAATAGTGGATGGAGTATTGAAGAGACTTGGTGGTTTGAGGGCGGCGCAACTAACGCTGCATCAAAGAGTAATAATGACGAACGTGCTATTGTACAGCAAGTTATGGCATGTGGTTGTCATGTACCAGCTGATGCGACGTGAGGTAAAATGTTTACAACATGGAGTTTTTAGGTTTATATGGGGATCGGGTTGTGAATGGTTAAGTAGAGCGGTGTTAACACTTCCGGTCAGTCGGGGAGGGCTGGGGCTTATACCTCTGGAAAAAGGGATGATGAGCGTGTACCTAAAACGAAGTTTTATAAGGGAGGGGGGCGGGAGGGTAGGTGGACTTGTGAGAGTATGTAAGGATATACAACGTTGGTGGGGAAGAGGGTAGGAATTTAATAGTTGGTGACGCCATGTTGAGAGTTTTAATGACAGTGAGGGATCCGTCGTGTATTAAATTGCGGGTCCTCGAAGGAGTGGACGGTAGGTCAGTGGTAGCTGCTGTTGAAGAGACATATCTTATGTATGCGTGGAGCGAAATATGGACGCGTCTAAAGCAGGTGTTGCGGGCTTTAAGTTTGGATATAGGTGGGGTGAGTAACATGGTGTTAATGCAGTGACGTATTTGGTCACGGATTTTATTTACACGTCATGGGCCATGAGGGAGGCGGGCGTGGATGAAAGGATAAAGGTGTTAGCTGCGACATTTTACAGAATTAAGTGTCGTAATAAGGAAGTTTACGGAGGGAGTTGGGAGAATGCTTTTACTGAGGGCTATCGGAGTTTTAGGTTGAGGGATTTATGGGATTTGCGTGCAATGTAAGGGGTCGCGGCGGGCTGGCTTCCCGATAAGGATAGTGTGAAAGGGTTTTGTGTGGAAGAGAATGAATATAGTACTGAGACATAAGTACCTTTGACTGTGTGATGAGCGAGTTGTGTGTGGTGGACGATACAAGTTTTTTAACTTTAAATTTAATTGTGATTCATAAAGGACAACAGATGTCGTAGTGAGATGGAATATTATATATATGAAACGAATCTTTTGGTATGTGTGTAATGAAATGTGGGTGCACTGTGTGAGTGCAAAACCTATATTAAACAAGAGGTACTGAGTGTGGGAGGAAGGCATCAGTTTTTATCGAAGTATGGCATTTGATGTTATGAAGTGATCCTTTCTTCAGTCTTGGTATGTGTTCACCTCCAAGGATGTTATGAGGTGATCCTTCCTTCAATCTTGGTATGTGTTCATCTCCAAGGATGTTATGAGGTGATCCTTCCTTCAGTCTTGGTATGTGTTCACCTCCAGGGATGTTATGAGGTGATCCTTTCTTCAATCTTGGTATGTGTTCATCTCCAAGGATGTTATGAGGTGATCCTTCCTTCAGTCTTGGTATGTGTTCACCTCCAAGGATGTTATGAGGTGATCCTTTCTTCAATCTTGGTATGTGTTCATCTCCAAGGATGTTATGAGGTGATCCTTCCTTCAGTCTTGGTATGTGTTCACCTCCAAGGATGTTATGAGGTGATCCTTCCTTCAATCTTGGTATGTGTTCATCTCCAAGGATGTTATGAGGTGATCCTTCCTTCAGTCTTGGTATGTGTTCACCTCCAAGGATGTTATGAGGTGATCCTTCCTTCAATCTTGGTATGTGTTCATCTCCAAGGATGTTATGAGGTGATCCTTCCTTCAGTCTTGGTATGTGTTCACCTCCAAGGATGTTATGAGGTGATCCTTTCTTCAATCTTGGTATGTGTTCATCTCCAAGGATGTTATGAGGTGATCCTTCCTTCAGTCTTGGTATGTGTTCACCTCCAAGGATGTTATGAGGTGATCCTTCCTTCATTCTTGGTATGTGTTCATCTCCAAGGATGTTATGAGGTGATCCTTCCTTCAGTCTTGGTATGTGTTCATCTCCAAGGATGTTATGAGGTGATCCTTCCTTCAGTCTTGGTATGTGTTCACCTCCAAGGATGTTATGAGGTGATCCTTCCTTCATTCTTGGTATGTGTTCATCTCCAAGGATGTTATGAGGTGATCCTTCCTTCAGTCTTGGTATGTGTTCACCTCCAAGGATGTTATGAGGTGATCCTTCCTTCAGTCTTGGTATGTGTTCACCTCCAAGGATGTTATGAGGTGATCCTTCCTTCAGTCTTGGTATGTGTTCACCTCCAAGGATCTTATGAGGTGATCCTTCCTTCAGTCTTGGTACGTGTTCACCTCCAAGGATGTTATGAGGTGATCCTTCCTTCAGTCTTGGTATGTGTTCACCTCCAAGGATGTTATGAGGTGATCCTTCCTTCAGTCTTGGTATGTGTTCACCTTCAAGGATGTTATGAGGTGATCCTTCCTTCAGTCTTGGTATGTGTTCACCTCCAAGGATGTTATGAGGTGATCCTTCCTTCAGTCTTGGTATGTGTTCACCTTCAAGGAGTCAGATCACCAAGAAAGTCAACACTGGCCAAGGATTGCTATGTCAATGAATGCTGGTAATGGAAAACCTGGAAGACGTTGTATAGTATGAGTTATGTACTTATTCTCTATCTTTGCATCTTATATAATGCTCTGAAAGGCAGATAAAGCACACCTGAAACTACTTCACAACACAACAAATAAGTAAATGTGTTGCATAACAAATCGCCTGAAGTACCTGGTTGTTTCATAATAAGTGAAGGATCCCTTTATCAAAAATGTCATGCAGTAACGGGACTACTTACGATGGAATAGCGAATCCCTGTGTAAAGCTCATTTCCTGTACCTACGAAGAGCTCATTACTCGTACCTTTGTAGAGCTCACTTCTCGTACCTTCATAGAGCTCACTTCTCGTACCTTGTAGAGCTCACTTTTCGTACTTATTGCTCAGTTTTTGTCATGTTTAATGTATATCAGGATGGAGGATCCATGAAAGATAACAGTCACCGACATAGAGCTGCACAAGCACCAACACAAGCACATGCACCAACACAAGCACTAGCACCAACACAAGCACATGCACCAACACAAGCACATGCACCAAAACAAGCACATGCACCAACACAAGCACATGCACCAACACAAGCACATGCACCAACACAAGCACATGCACCAACACAAGCACATGCACCAACACAAGCACATGCACCAACACAAGCACATGCACCAACACAAGCACTAGCACCAACACAAGCACATGCACCAACACAAGCACATGCACCAAAACAAGCACATGCACCAACACAAGCACATGCACCAACACAAGCACATGCACCAACACAAGCACATGCACCAACACAAGCACATGCACCAACACAAGCACATGCACCAACACAAGCACATGCACCAAAACAAGCATATGCACCAACACAAGCACATGCACCAACACAAGCACATGCACCAACACAAGCACATGCACCAACACAAGCACATGCACCAACACAAGCACATGCACCAACACAAGCACGTGCACCAACACAAGCACATGCACCAACACAAGCACATGCACCAACACAAGCACATGCACCAACACAAAGACATGCACCAACAAAAGCACATGCACCAACACAAGCACATGCGCCAACAAAAGCACATGCAACAACACAGGCACATGCAACAACACAAGCACACGCAACAACACAAGCACATGCATCAACACAAGCACATGCACCAACACAAGCACATGCACCAACACAAGCACATGCAACAACACAAGCACATGCAACAACACAAGCACATGCACCAACACAAGCACATGCACCAACACAAGCACATGCACCAACACAAGCACATGCACCAACACAAGCACATGCACCAACACAAGCACATGCGCCAACACAAGCACATGCACCAACACAAGCACATGCACCAACACAAGCACATGCACCAACACAAGCACATGCAACAACACAAGCACATGCAACAACACAAGCACATGCACCAACACAAGCACATGCACCAACACAAGCACATGCAACAACACAGGCACATGCAACACAAGCACATGCAACAACACAAGCACATGCATCAACACAAGGACATGCACCAACACAAGCACATGGACCAACACAAGCACATGCATCAACACAAGCACATGCATCAACACAAGGACATGCACCAACACAAGCACATGCACCAACACAAGCACATGCACCAAAACAAGCACATGCAACAGCTCAAGCACATGCAACAATAAAAGCACATGCACGAACACAAACACGTGCACCAACACAAGCACATGCAACAACACAAGCACATGCACCAACACAAGCACATGCATCACAAGCAAGTGCACCAACACAAGCACATGCACCAACACAAGCACATGCACCAACACAAGCACATGCACCAACACAAGCACATGCACCAACACAAGCACATGCAACAACACAAGCACATGCAACAACACAAGCACATGCACCAACACAAGCACATGCACCAACACAAGCACATGCACCAACACAAGCACAGGCACATGCAACAACACAAGCACATGCACCAACACAAGCACATGCACCAACACAAGCACATGCACCAACACAAGCACATGCACCAACACAAGCACATGCAACAACACAAGCACATGCAACAACACAAGCACATGCACCAACACAAGCACATGCACAAACACAAGCACATGCACCAACACAAGCACATGCACCAACACAAGCATATGCACCAACACAAGCACATGCACCAACATAAGCACATGCACCAACACAAGCACATGCGCCAACACAAGCACATGCACCAACACAAGCACATGCACCAACACAAGCACATGCACCAACACAAGCACATGCAACAACACAAGCACATGCAACAACACAAGCACATGCACCAACACAAGCACATGCACCAACACAAGCACATGCAACAACACAAGCACATGCAACAACACAAGCACATGCAACAACACAAGCACATGCATCAACACAAGGACATGCACCAACACAAGCACATGGACCAACACAAGCACATGCATCAACACAAGCACATGCATCAACACAAGGACATGCACCAACACAAGCACATGCACCAACACAAGCACATGCACCAACACAAGCACATGCACCAACACAAGCACATGCACGAACATAAGCACATGCACCAACACAAGCACATGCGCCAACACAAGCACATGCACCAACACAAGCACATGCAACAACACAAGCACATGCACCAACACAAGCACATGCAACAACACAGGCACATACAACAACACAACCACATGCAACAACACAAGCACATGCATCAACACAAGGACATGCACCAACACAAGCACATGCAACAACACAAGCACATGCATCAACACAAGGACATGCACCAACAAAAGCACATGGATCAACACAAGCACATGCATCAACACAAGCACATGCATCAACACAAGGACATGCACCAACACAAGCACATGCACCAACACAAGCACATGCACCAACAGAAGCACATGCAACAGCTCAAGCACATGCAACAATAAAAGCACATGCACGAACACAAACACGTGCACCAACACAAGCACATGCAACAACACAAGCACATGCACCAACACAAGCACATGCATCACAAGCAAGTGCACCAACACAAGCACATGCACCAACACAAGCACATGCAACAACACAAGCACATGCACCAACACAAGCACATGCACCAACAAAAGCACATGCAACAACACAAGCACATGCACCAACACAAGCACATGCACCAACAGAAGCACCAACAAAAGCAAATGCACCAACACAAGCACATGCATCAACACAAGCACATGCACCAACACAAGCACCAACAAAAGCACATGCAACACAAGCACATGCACCAACACAAGCACATGCAACAACACAAGCACATGCAATAACTCAAGCACATGCACCAACACAAGCACATGCAACAACACAAGCACATGCAACAACTCAAGCACATGCACCAACACAAACACATGCACCAACACAAGCACATTCACCAACACAAGCACATGCAACAACACAAGCACATGCACCAACACAAGCACATGCAACAACACAAGCACATGCAACAACACAAGCACATGAACCAACACAAGCCCATGCACCAACACAAGCACATACAGCAACACAAGCACATGCAACAACACAAGCACATGCACCAACACAAGCACATGCAACAACACAAGCACATGCAACACAAGCACATGCAACACAAGCACATGCAACAACACAAGCACCTGGAACAACACAAGCACATGCAACAACACAAGCACATGCAACAACACAAGCACATGAACCAACACAAGCACATGAACCAACACAAGCACATGCATCAACACAAGCACATGAACCAACACAAGCACATGCAACAACACAAGCACATGCACCAACACAAGCACATGCACCAACACAAGCACATGCACCAACACAAGCACATGCAACAATACAAGCACATGCAACAACACAAGCACATGCAACAACACAAGCACATGCACCAACACAAGCACATGAACCAACACAAGCACATGCAACAATACAAGCACATACAACAATACAAGCACATGCAACAACAAAAGCACATGAACCAACACAAGCACATGCAACAATACAAGCACATGCAACAACACAAGCACACGCAACAACACAAGCACATGCATCAACACAAACACATGAACCAACACAAGCACATGCACCAACACAAGCACATACAACAACACAAGCACATGCACCAACACAAGCACATGCACCAACACAAACACATGAACCAACACAAGCACATGCACCAAC
>NC_091348.1:458186-498509 GCF_038502225.1 Cherax quadricarinatus
ATACAGAGCATTTTGGGCAGGCTTAAAATTAACTTAAGATTAACTAAGCAATGATATGTTAAGTGGTAAAAACATTATTGAAAACAGATAACAATTTAGCACAAATGAGTATTACAAAGACAGGTCATATGGTCATTTCCTGTGTTGCTGAGCATTCAGTAGAATGGAGTATTCTGTTAGGTAATGTAATTAAAAAATAAAGTTTGATTGGGTCACAGGTTAGACATTTATGAGATACAGTAATGAGAAACATTTACGAGATACAATTTATGAGATACAATTATTCAGTATTTATTTAGTTGTGGGTGAGTAAGTGATTTTTGAGAAGAGACTTGAATTTATAAACAGTGTTTCTTTTATATTCACAGGTAATGAATTCCAAATTTTAGGGCCTTTTATGTGCATTGAGTTTTTGCATAGCGTGAGATGGACTCGAGGAACATCAAAGAGTGATCTGTGCCTTGTGTTATGGTCATGTGTTCTGTTGAGGTTGGTAAGGAGACGTTTGAGGGGAATGTTTATATCAGAGTTAAGTGTTCTATGAATGTAGTAGGTGCAGTAATAAGTATGGATGTTTTGAATGGTGAGAAGGTTTAGAGTTTTGAATATTGGTGGAGTGTGCTGCCTGTAGTGGGAATTTGTTATCATTCTGACTGCAGCCTTTTGTTGGATAATTAAAGGTCTGAGATGGTTTATTGTTGTTGAGCCCCATGCACAAATTACATAAGTGAGTGATATAGGGCCAGGAGAGCTGACTGTGGAACATAGTACCGTATCTTCGATAGTATGCCTACGGTCTTGGAAATTTTTTTGGAAATTTGTTGTATATGTGTTTGAAGCTTGAGTCTATTATCAAGGTGGATTCCTAAGAATTTTAGGTGATCCGTTTATCATTATGTTAAGAGGGACATCTGTAGCTCTGTTACCAAACTGAATGAAGTAGGTTTTGTCAATGTTTAGAGTAAGTTTGTTAGTACTCATCCAGGTAGATATTTTCTGTAATTCGGTATTTACAGTATTGGGTAGCGTGACTGGGCTCGGGTGAGAGAAGACGTATGTAGTGTCATCTGCAAATAGTGTGGGTTTGAGTAGTTGCGATGCATTTGGTAGGTCATTTACGTATATGAGAAAGAGAAGAGGGCCTAGGACACTTCCTTGTGGGATGTTATGCAAAAATGTGGGATAGCTGGGGACTTGAGCCTTGTCTAAGGGCAAAGGTAAAAGTTACACACATACTAGCCCAAACCGGCCACCCAGGGCTATCCTAGTCAAAACAGAAAGCGCTAAACTGGTATGTGTACTTAAAGGGGTTGGGTAACAGAGGGTTAGGCAAAAATCCCAAATAGGAAAATATATCTATTTAGTCACCATAACATAACATAACAGAAAAACCTTAATCCTAAACGCCCAAATGAGGGTACACAAACAGCTGGCTGGAGGTCCAGCCACCATAACCACTATGCCTCGTCAGCGTCATACCCACTCTACTCCACACCTCATTTCTTATTTCCTCACTCCTCCCACAGCACCCTGACCATGTCAGAGCCTGGGTGAACATACAGGTAAGCCATATGAGAGCCTATGGCTTGAGTTGGATAAACAAAGTAAGTGCACAACTACAAACTTATCTTAAATACACAGCATCTCCGACGCCAGCCTCTACACACCATGCTAACGTCACGTGACTCCCCCAAGCCACGCTTACTCCGCATACCCAAACATCCTTGGAAAATAAATCATTAACAGAATTTCTTTATAATTACAGTTACAGTACTTTACAGTACCCAAAAATGCACATTATCAATTATAAAATTATTCTTTACAACTATAATATTCATACTATTATGGCACACTTCTCCACTATATGTACATTACGATGTCATGCAGAACCCTGCATAACACCCCCACCCCCAGACCATAGATCTCACTCTCCTAGCGGGGTCCCTATGGACACCGCTAGGCAAAAAGAAAAAAAAAGAAAATAAGCCCCACATTAAGGTCTGAGGCAACGGGCAAAATGATAACTGGGGAATGACCACAATACAATCACGGTCTTTTGGTACTACAAATATGCAATATTAACAAACATATGAAACTCGCCAAACATTAAAGTGATCAAGTTCTATGCCCAACGAGCTCACAGTCACACTCTTAGACAGCTGTTTTAGGAAAAGGCACCAATACAACACAGCGCTGGCCAGGCACTGGCGTTGATGCATTTTACCTAAATTACATCAAGCAAACTTATAAACGAGCAAGTTAACTTTGTACAAAAGTGCCCCTGAGGAATGCCGTTTTATGAAGTAACACCAAAGTTCAGTATGTTGCAAGGCAGACCAAACTGTAGGTGCCACCAAAAAAACTTTTAAACAGTAAGTACATTTTCCAGGAGTTCAAAGAAAAGAAAAACAGATGTTTCATGTTAAATTCTACTGAGAACACAACATCACATTACCACTCCCATCTCACAGCAATCTTTAGTAAACAAAACTGGTTCCCCATGACACACCTCTGCGAGAATCAGGAGAGCACAGGAGAGGGGAAAATATCAGGCCCCCAAAAACAATGGGTGGATAGGCACATAAATCTTGTTGGTGGGACTGCGGCCGTAAAACCCTGGAGTCATCACTGAAGACCCCCAAAAGGTGGACCTCCCAGGCCGTCACCTACATGTCATTCCAAGGACCCTGGAGTCACCCCAGCGGTGATCCAAAAAGGAAAAATTGAAAAAGAGTCCTGGAGAACCAAAACACCTCTGATCAAAATACATGACCCAAACAGTGGAGGGCATCACCGCCAGCCCCACAATTCACTAAAACGTTAGGTCCAACAGTCCCTATACCAACTGTGAAGGCTTACTCAGCCCTGTAACAACTTGAGTCACTATTACTCAGGCTGGCTCCTCCTCAGGAAAATTAATGAATAGAAAAGGAAATAATTCAGAAAGATAAACACTTTATTATTTATTAAATCAAACATAAAACAATAAAACATGAAAGGTATATCCTATTTGAAAGAAAAATGAAAAATGAAATGAATAAAATAACATTTGAACTCAACGCTAATATCTGCAGGGGTGTCTGGTGTTGGTGACACTGTTGTTGAAATTGTAGCCGTTGCTGATGATGGGGGGGGGTCGCAGGTGTTGGTGACCATCCACTGGCTAGTTCTTCACAGTATACCAGTGAGTAGTATCCCGATGACAGGAAAGCAGGTTCTTTACCGCTGCAATGATGTGGGGTTACGTCCTGCAATTTCATACAGGTGCACAGGTAGTTCAATACAAAATGGGACGTCTCCAGGACGTTAGTCCGTCTCCTGTTCTTCTCGTTGATTGACAGGTGACCCTCACTGTCATCCAAGCTGAAAAGATAGACAGGTTACCCACTGCTTAAATAATCACTCTCCATGGCAGTGTACATTACTCAAAAGACGTGGTGATTATTACAACAGTCAACCTAGAGCAAGACTGAAAGGACTAAGTTTATTATTGGTCAAAAGTGAAGCTTTCAACCAATAAATCCACTAGAATACAAGGCAGGCATGTACTTACAGTAGTGTTGGGAGCTGTGAGTCGAGTGATTTACTGTTTGACCAGAGCCCCACATGTCACCTTTCGAAGGGGGGGTGGAAGAGGGAGGGGAAGGGATAGCGGGAGCTAGACTGACCCTACGTTAACAAGCAGCCGGCAATCAAACTATCACTTTAGGGGTGGGGGAGAAAAGGCGGGAAAAACGGGAGCGTGACTCACCCTACCTTAACTAGTAGCCGGCAATGAAACTATCACTTTCGGGGAGGGTGAAGAAAGGCGGGAACTTGACTTACCCTACCTTAACTAGTAGCCGGTAATGAAACTATCGTTACTATATCTCTACTCCTATCTATTGAACTTTTCCCTCACAGTCCCCCATACCAAGACTTATAGTCAAGGAGTATAAGAAGAATAGGCGAGGAAAAAGTTCTAACATGTGGAAGTCGCATAAGGCAAGAAATCTTCTACTGACTGTCACGACTTAACCAGTCAGAGAAATAATTGGATGAACCATTGATATACACAATATGGAACTTAAAAGCCTGGAGTGCCAATGTCCACCTCAAGAGGCGACTGTTGGTTCCCTTAAAAGTTTCTAGGTATATCAAAGGTTTGTGGTCCGTTTCTAAAATGAATTCTTTTCCCAGCAAATAAAATTTAAGTTTGGAGATACCCCACACAAGGGCTAAACATTCCTTTTCTATTGTGGAGTATCTTGTTTCTGCAGGAAGGAGTTTCCGGCTTAGGAAGCATACAGGGAAGGGAGTACCATCATGGTATTGTAGTAACACCGCACTTAAGCCAGTATTGGAGGCATCAGTTCTTAAACAAAATGTTTTATTAATATCTGGAATCTTAAGTATAGGGTCTTTCGAAAAGATACTTTTAATCTCATTAAACTTATCCCGAGCTACGTCGGAAAGT
Organism: Cherax quadricarinatus; assembly: GCF_038502225.1. Taxonomy (NCBI): domain Eukaryota; kingdom Metazoa; phylum Arthropoda; class Malacostraca; order Decapoda; family Parastacidae; genus Cherax; species Cherax quadricarinatus. The sequence goes on from NC_091348.1 coordinate 462,643, forward strand.
TCAAGAGGTTCCTTCACAGACTTTTTAAGGAAGTCCAATAAGATGCCTGTAAGATCAGCAAGATTCGGGATAAACCGTGCATAAAAATTTACAGAACCAAGAAAGCTACGCATGAGTTTTTTGGTTTTAGGGAATTTAAATTCTAATAAAACTTTGATCTTACTGGGGAGAGGCTGCAGAGTGTTATTAGAAAGTATCAGTCCAAGATATCTAATCTTGTTATACCCAAGGAAGCATTTCTTCGGCTTGGCAGAGAGGCCATGTGAGCGTAACCTACGCAAAACTGATGTTAATGTTTGGATATGTTCGCCCCACGTAGATGTCATTACGTAAATGTTATCAAAATAAACTGAAACATTTGGCATATCACCCAAGACCTTTCTCATCAGTCTCACGTAGGTAGCACAGGCAGTTACCAAACCGAAGGGCATAGTTCTATACTGCATCAGTCCTTGGTGTGTAGGAAAAGCGGTGTACTGCTTAGAAGAAGGATCTAACATTACTTGATGATATGCCTGTGCAATATCAATCTCTGAAAAGAAGGAAGCGTCATAAAATTTGTGTAGATCGCTATCTATTAAGGGCATAGGCTCAGCATCCCACCCAGTTATAGCATTAAGGCCTCTGAAGTCAATAGCAAGTCTATATGAATTATCCTCCTTCTTAACCATGACTACTGGTGAACAATATGAAGATACTGAAGGTTCAATGATCTTTAGTTTTAATAATTTGTCTACCTCTCGGTCAAATGCATCCCTAAGGTGAACTGGAACTGGGTATAATTTTCGTTTGATAGGATTGTCCGTCACTAAGTCAATCTTATGGATTACCGTGGAGGTAACACCTGGAATATCAGTAAAGACGTCTGAAAAGTTACTCACACATTGAAGTAGTTCATGTCTCTTATGGTCATCCAAAGATTCATTAATATTAATGTTGGTTGCATCCGAGTGGTCAAGAGTTACCAAGTCATGTAGTTCTTCATCATGGTCTAAGTTAGAGGTGTCAATTACGCACACTTTACATTCTTCAGTTGTCTTATCAAGTTCGTGTGGAAAAACTAAGTCAAAGTTATTAAGGCAGTTAACCGAATTTCTTCGGTAATATTTCTTAAGGATGTTGATATGATAAAGCTTAGGTTTCCCCTTGACTTCTATGAGGTAGTCAACTTTCCCACAAATTTTTAATACTTTATATGGACCTTTCCATGCTACTAATAATTTATTTGACTTGATAGGCAAAAGTACAAGAACTTCATCACCTACTTTAAAACTTCTCCTCTGACTTTTGGAATCAAAATAGGTTTTGTACTGGTCCATTGACAAACTTAAGTTTTTCGAAACTATGTCAGAGGTCTCCTCAAGTTTGGATCTAAGGTCAAGGAGAAACTGGTAAGAAGACTGAACCTCAGCATTTACCTCCTCATTAGTCCATAAGTCATGAAGGATGGACAATGAGCCTCTGGCCTGTCTACCATAGAGATGTTCCAAAGGTGAAAACCCCAAAGAGTCACTGGGAACTTCCCTCATGGCAAACAAAGCACAGGGTAGGTAACGATGCCACTCCTTAGGTTTAAGGGAGCAAAGTTTTCTTAAAATGGACTTGAGAATCGAATGCTGGCGCTCAATCCTCCCATTACAGCTGGGATGATAGGGTGTGGTGAAGAGAGGCTTCACTCCCAGAAGTTGGTAGAGATGTTGCATTAAGTCAGATGTGAATTGTGTCCCACGGTCAGACAAAATTTCTCTAGGGATGCCCACTCTGGAGAAGATGGACAAAAGGTCTTCAGCCACCTCTGTAGTAGTTATGGTCTTCAAGGGTATGGCTTCAGGGAAACTCGAAGCATAATCAACTAATGTTAATATATATCTATGTCCCCCAGATGAAAGTGGAGATAAAGGACCAACGATGTCAATAGCTACTCTTTCAAACGGTACCGTAAAGATAGGCATTTTGACCATAGGTACTCGCCTGGTACCTCGGGAGGATGACAGTTGGCAAACTTTACACGATCTACAATAGGTAGTGACATCTGAGGACATTTTTGGCCAAAAATAGGTTTCCCTAATTTTATTTAAGGTTTTACGATGCGAGAAATGTCCGGCCACTGGCAGGTCATGAGCCATTTTAAGAACAGTCTCTCTGCATTGACTTGGAACAACTAAGATAGAATAGTCTATCTCATCTGAATTTAATTTGAATACTGACTTGTACAAGATACCTTTTATATATTCAAATTTATATGAAAAGTTTTTCCTTTGGATCACTTGATTTTGTTTAGCGGCATTATGGCAATTCTGAAGAGAAGGGCAATTACGTTGTAAATTGACAAAGGAGTCCTTCGATATATCTAAAGGCTTAAAGTCAGGGAAAATCAAAGGATGGACAGTAGGAGAAGCCTGGGCTTTGGTCTGAGCCCTAGTCAAGACATTTATGGTATCGGAGGTGATATCTTCACTTTCATCTAACAAGTGAACCGGTGATCCTACTACCTCGCTTTCGAGAGTAGCATCACTGGTTTTTAATCCCACATGAATCTCACGAGACATTGTCTCATCTGAACTTTCGAGGGGCTTCTCTGACTCTACAGGAAGAGGATCTGAAACACTTATGTCCACCTTTGGTGATGAAAGGTCAACCTCAGAAGGAAGAATGGCACCTTTTACATTACCTATTAGTACGGAGCAAGAAGTGATGGGAGCTAGTACGGCTTCAGACCAACCTGTGAACCATTTAGACCTAATGTAACAACGGATGGTAGGAAAAGTGTCCGTACGGCCCAAGTAGTCTGAAAGTATAGCAGAGGAATGAGTTTCTTTAAGGTTAGGGAACAGCTTATCAGAAATGACTATACATGTGCATCCAGTGTCTCGTAAAATGGTAGATACATTAAGTCCATTAACTGTTCCTGAACAGAAGGGTGCTTGGTCATTACAGTCTTTAAAACATCTTCCAACTTTTTGGACCTTCTTAGAAGGACAATCTGGACGTTTATGTCCCTTAAAACCACACAAATGACAAACAGGAATAAAAAAAGTAATTTTGCTTTCCACTAGAGGCTTTGATTTCTTAAGGTCTGATGAACCCTTGCCCTTAGGGTTCGATCCCTTTAGGTCTTTATAGGAATTGTGAGCCTCAGCATACAGGTCAGCAGCCTCAGCAACTTCCTCAGCTTTAATCAGGTTACGTTCTCTAATGAATGTTCGTATCTGGTGAGGAAGAGCTGTCAGGAACTGGTCAGCAACCATGAAGTCTCTAAGAGATTCATAACTGTGATCAATTCCTGAACTCTCTATCCAAAAGTCGAACAAACGAAAGAGTGTTACCTGTAACTGCTGAAAGTTCTGGCCAGGCTGTAAGGTGGCATACCTGAAATCTTTCCTGTAAGAATTAGTGGTTTTTTGGTATGCTTTAAGGATTGCCTTCTTCAGTAGGTTATAATTACATATAATATCCTGCGACAAAGTTGCATAGATATTCAAAGCTGTACCGGAAAATAACATTCCTAACCTGGTAGCCCAGGTGTCAGCAGGCCATTCACAGAGGGTAGCGGTATTTTCAAACCTGATAATGTATGAAGTTATGTCTTCTCCCTCTGTGAAGGGAGGTAAATTAGGTGTTGGAATGTGTGTACCAGCTGCATGATGTTCAATTACTCCTTCCTCTAATTGTTGTTGTGTAAGAGTTAACTTTTTATTCTTTAATTCAAGGCGAGATTTCTCGAGCTCGCGATCCTTTTCTCTCTCTATTAACTCATGCTCTCTAGCTTTTTCCTCACGTTCTCTAGCTTTTTCCTCAACTTCTCTATCCTTTGCTCTTTCCTCAAGTTTTCTTAATTTAACTTGTTCTTCACGTACTCTAGCTCTCTCCTCACGATCAAGTCTATCACGCTCCTTTTTGTCTTCTCTCACTCTTTCTAACTGTCTTTCTTGGATTTCTCTCTCAATTCTCTCTCTCTCCTTTTTATCTTCTCTTTCCCTTTCTGTCTTTCTTCATTCTCAATTCTCTCTCTTTCAAGTCTTTCCTGGATCTTAGCACTAATGAAAGATTCTAAATTTTTCCCTGTTATTCCTAACTTGTTTGTAGATGAATGGTTCAGAGAACCGACATGTTGATAAATTAGACACATGTGCAACTCTTGGGTATCTTTATTGAGGAAACGTTTCGCCACACAGTGGCTTCATCAGTCCATACAAAGGAGAATCTTGAAGAACAGGAGGAGAATGAGGTAATCAGTCCCTCAACCTTGAGTCGATGTGGTCACTCCATCAATCTTGAATAGAATACGGCATACGTGCGGAGAAGGAGCTTATAAACCGCTGCACCTCTCCTACCAAACGGTTTATAAGCTCCTTCTCTGCACATATGCCGTATTCTATTCAAGATTGATGGACTGACCACATCAACTCAAGGTTGAGGGACTGATTACCTCATTCTCCTCCTGTTCTTCAAGATTCTCCTTTGTATGGACTGATGAAGCCACTGTGTGGCGAAACGTTTCCTCAATAAAGATACCCAAGAGTTTCACATGTGTCTAATTTATCATTCCTAACTTACTTCCAGCGTTCATCCAAAACTGGTATTCCTCCATATTTGCAAGAATAACTTAAACTACCAAGGGAAAATGAAACAGGTATTAACCAAAACGGAGGGTTCAATTCCTGCTCCACTCAAACTGTAAATAACCAGAGGACTCGATCCCTACTTCAATTAAACAATATGTATTAATTAAAACGAAGGGTTATATGCCGGCTCCGAGCAAACAGTAAGTAGAATGGGGTCACTTGACCATCCAATCTTCTCACCAACAAATCAAGAGTGTCCAACGACAGTTCCCTTGATATAATAAAGAGCTCAATGAAACAAATTGTCACTGGAAAATCTCGGGTCCCTAGAGTCTAATCCTCCATAGTGTTTCAAGCTCACACAAAAATAGATGGCAGAATTAACTAGTATTCCTGCCTTGACTTGACTTACAATAAATTGAGACTAACAATCACCAAATCTTTTAAATACCTGTACTGTAGTCCTACCATAGAGAATGATTACTCATAGCTGGTGGTAACCATCTGTGGTATGCGGCGTTGAAGTTCCAATGGTAGATTCGAGATGAAATTGAATCTTGATTCAGTAGAGTTGATCCTGGCAAGGTCGCCACTTGTGAAGGCTTACTCAGCCCTGTAACAACTTCAGACAGTATTACCAAGGCTGGCTCCTCCTCAGGAAAATTAATGAATAGAAAAAGAAATAATAACAGACAAACATAAACACTTTATTATATAGAAAATCTAAAATATAAAACACTTAAATATGAAATATTAATCGTACATTAAAGAAAATGAAAAATGAAAAATATAAATGATAACTGAATTCAACGCTAATATAAAACTTGGGTGTCTGATGTTGGTGACACTGCTTGTTGAAATCATAGCCGTTGCCGATGATGGGGGGGGGCGCAGGTGTTGGTTACAATCCACTGGCTAGTTCTTCACAGTATAGCCTTGAGTATTCTATCCTGATGACAGGAAAGCAGGTTCTTTACCGCTGCAATGATGAGGGGTTACGTCCTGCAATTTCATACAGGTGCACAGGTAATTAAATCCAAAAAGGGGAAGTCTCAAGACGTTAGCCCATCTCCATCAATTCTACTCGTTGATTGGCAGGTGACCCTCTCTGTCATCCAAGCTGGAAAGATAGGTTACCCACTGCTTAAGAAATCACTCTCCATGATAAGTACAATACCTAAAAGATGTGGTGATTATTACAACAGTCAACTTAGAGCAAGACTGAAAGGACTAAGTTTATTATTGGTCAAAAGTGAAGCTTTCAACCAATAAATCCACTAGAATACAATGCAGGCATGTACTTACAGTAGTGCTGGGAGCTGTGAGTCTAGTGATTACTGTTTGGACCGGATCCCCATACGTCACCTTTCGGGGGGGGGAGAAGGGGAAGGGATAGCGGGAGCTAGACTGACCCTACCTTAACAAGCAGCCGGCAGTCAAACTATCACTTTCGGGGAGGGGAAAAAAAGGGGGGGGAAAAAAGGGGGGAATAGCGGGAGCTTGACTTACCCTACCTTAACAAGTAGCCGGCAATGAAACTATTGTTACTATATACTCCCTCGCTACTCCTATCTATTGAACTTCTCCCTCACAGTATTGTCTTCGGGGTATTTCAGTCCTAATTATGTACCCTCTTCTTCATATATATACATTCCACATATATAAACAGCAGAACCAGTGATAGTGTATATAAACCTACTGAAATTTTAAAGTTTATAAAAGACAAAAACCGTAAAAAAAAAAAAAAATTATAAGAACCATTGAATATTCTATAGGTCTAAAGCTAAAAATAAAATTACCATAAGACTATAAGCACAAAAGCTGTTAGGAGCTTATTAGGATGACAGGTATAAAGAGCTGCGAATTTCAGCTCCATATCTGAAGGGCAGTTGACTAACACTTTAATAAACGACGCGTTCATAAAGTGGTGTTGCGCAGGTCTTGTGCTGGTATGATCTGTTGCTCTCCATCACCTGAGAACCTCCAACTCCCGGCATGTTGAAAAAATTCTCCAGTAAAGGAGTATCTCTCAGTCTCCTAGCCCTCCTTCAGCCTTCATAGGGGTTTAGCCCTCTCGGGAAGGGGCTAGCGGATTCTTCCACTTCTTTCCATAACAGTTTTGAGACACATGTATATACCATTTATTATCATGAACGACCTTGCTAGAATTTCTGAGCAACTACACAATGAAGGTTAAACCTAGAGTAATTAGTCTTTCCTCATAGCAGGAAAATTAAAGTAAAAACTTGTACCCCACTTAGTCTACAAGTCAGGGGCATTATAACTATTAGCCCTTTGCTAAACGACAAGGAAACAGCCCTCTTGCGTTAATCCTTGTTGCAATGTGTAGCAAGGAAGATATATAAAGCCGATCTCAGCATTTCCTTTGTGCATAGGAGTAATTGCAGGGCATCCCGTTGGATAGCAAGATTGAATTCAGACATCACAAATCTGCTGCTCGGAACCAAGAATATAATTATTTTGTGCGGTAGACTCTGAAATACTATCAATCTCCACTAGAAAATTTAACTAGTGTAAACAAAAAAACATAGTGTATTGATCCGTGGTATAAATCACGATAAGTTAACGTGCGTCACCATGTGCACTCAGACGTAAACAGACAAAATATCTCAATACCGTGGATAATCCCAAGAAACTCATAAGCAAGTGAGAGTGATTGACAATAGTGAACCGGTGTGATTAGGAAATAACATTGTCAATGTGTTGTGGCGAACAATAGTGCAACATTCCCCGAGACACTTCCTCAGGCTTCTATTAGAAGAATATTTCCCACCTTAGAGACCATGACACAAATAACCCGCACTTAGGAGAGAGGAGCTTACGACGACGTTTTGGTCCGACTTGGTCCAAATCGAACCGAAACGTCGTCGTAAGCTCCTTTCTCCTATGTGCGGATTATTTGTGTGTTGTTCCAGCCACGGACTTGAGTCCTGGAAATGGGAAGTACAATGCCTGCTCTTTACAGGAGGGGTTTGGGATATTGGCAGTTTGGAAGGTGTATTTTTAAACTAGCGTATCTGAGTGTCTCTGCATAGACAGTGATTATGTATGAGTGAGATGAAAGTGTTGAATGATGCTGAAAGTATTTACTTTTGGGGGATTTTCTTTCTGTTGGGTCACCCTGCCTCGGTGGGAGACAACCGACATGTTAATAAAAAAAAAAGAGGATTAGTGTGTTAACCCCAGAGCAGCAGTGAGTACCTATCAGCAGCACATGTAATCAAATGTGATATACTGAATTATACTCTCCTTTGGGGCAAAAAATGTAATATTTTTGCTCACTATTCAACATCCACTGTGGACAACACTACAGTAACTATGAAGGCTATACCAGGGAGAGGCTGCTGGAAATCGCGCTGTTGAAAGATAAGTACCGTTCTTTGTTATTATGTGTTTATTATCGTGCAGGAAAGTGTACTTATTCTAACCAGTTCTTCCACACGGCAAGTGAAATTAAAAACATGTTTATACTGTCTTGAAGGTTGTTCCAGCGTCACGTTCGCTAATGAGTCGAGAAAGTCATTATGGCTTAAAAGATGCACCATTTTGGAGAGACAGAATGCCTACTCATGCTTAAAATTGTTTGGAAGTGTTTACATCAGGAGGAATCTCACGCCACCAGTCACCACATGACAACCACCACATCACAACCACCAACCACATCAAAACCACCACGTCAGAACCACATCACAACCACCACATCAGCTCCATATCACAACCACATCATAATCCGCACAACGTGACACTGAAACTTCATTATCACAATCTCAACATTACAACCTTCATATTAGAACCCATAAATTGTGATGTATGTTTTTAGATATAAGAGCTTACAAGCAACATGTTAAGTGAAATGGCTAGGTTAGGCTTCATGTTCGACCTCGTGATCAACTAGACTGTGGGTGATCAACTAGGCATGTGGGTCTGGCTACCCACATACCTGCATTGTTACCAAAACCCACCTGATTAGGGATCTGCAAGAAATAGCTCTCCAGCTCCTTTAGAAAAAAAATATACCTTCGTTCCGTAATATTTCTGAGTTCAAACAGCCTGAAGAATCTCGCACCACGGATATTTATTGAACATCTCCATTTCACTGAGTTTATTCTCCACTCTAGCAATATCGTTCACCCCAGAAAGTTAATAGGGTTGTGTGTAGATTGTGGACCAAGCACTCACGTATTTCCCAAGTGTATATTCATATTTTAGCTATCTCCCTCTCTTTTATTTTTCAGAGAACATTCTCAGTACTTAGATGTATCCTCAACAGTTTTTGTTCTGTTAATTTTATATCAGCAGTAAACAGCCTCTGTACATTGTTCGGCTCTCCTATTTCTTCTGCCTTGAAAAGCACAGTGAACAAATAACAACATTCAAGTCTTGAAAGGACTATTAATTTAGATTAAAAAGCTACAATACCGTGACTGGAACAATACACAAATAACCTGCACATAGGGGAGAGAAAAGCTTATGACGATATTACGGTCCGTCTTGGGTTATTCATATGTCTTATAAAAGGGAGTGAGTGAGCCAGGATAAATATGCGAGAACAGGGACTGGGGAAAGAGAGGAGGAGCAAGAAGTAGTGGTAATGGTAAGGCGGTAGTGGAAGTAGTAGTAGAAGTAGTAGTGGTAGTAGAAAGTAGGGGGCAGCACACCCCCCCACTCTTCTAAGATCTAAACTTACTCCCAGTTCAGTACATCCACACTTACTACTGTGCAATCTATATCTACAGGGCCTTAAACTCTAATATCAACCTTGACCTAAAACGCTTTCTTGATAGTTGTGACAGAACCCACAGGCATAACACCAGAAACAAACATCTCTACGACATTCCCCGTGTCCGACTAAACCTTTACAAAAATTCAATGTATGTCAAAGGCCCTAAAATCTGGAATACCCTACCTGAGAACTCTAGAACTGCAGACACATTCATCACCTTCAAAACTACCATTAGAAAACATCTTATCTCCCTGATACACCCCGTCAACTAACTACACGAATACCACCTGGTGGTTCACACTTACACTTGCTCACTCATTTGACCATAAACAGAAATATTAATCTCAGTCTTAAAATAATGAATCCTGTGATACTCCAATACTGAAACTATATACTGTGCCAAAACAAAAGCATTCACATTGCTAAACTCACAAACTAGTATTTAGTCACTTAGCCATAATACCAACTTACCTCATAATTTGTAATATTTTACAATAAAGAATAAAACTAAGTATGCCCGAAATGCCTAGCCATGCTAAGCGTTCTAGTGGTACACTCTGTAATCACAATTTTACTACATGTAAACCAAACAATAACCAAATTTCTGTAAACTCAGCATTGTAATCCTTATAGAGAATAAACTTTGAATTTGAATTTGAATTTGAATAGTTTATGCGACAAGAGATGGAAAGGGGAACGAAGGGGGACAACAGTAATGGCAGTAATAGTAATAGAAAAGGCAGAAGCAGTAACAGTAGTAAAGGAGTGGTAGACGTACTAATAGAAATAGTGGAAGTGGTTAAGTCTAAGGAGAAGAAAAGAAGCACTGCGGGAGAATTAAGGACCCACATGGAGCAGGACCAAAACAGAGGAAGGGAAGGGAACTGAAGGACAGAAGAAGAACAAAGAAAGAAATCAGGAAAAAGGGAAAGGGGAAGAGGTAGGGGTAGAAGAAAGGATTATATCAAGTCACGGATGTTGCAATAACAACTTCCTCCTGGAGCTCTTGCTACTCTTCAATTATTCTATTTCTTAAGAAATTCTTCTTTCATTCGTTTTTGCGCTGATCCTTCCACAACTTTAAGATTTGAGAGGTTAAGCGCTTCTCGCTTCTTGCATCATAAATCATTATAACTTTTAAGAACATTTTTCCGAAAATTTCTAAGAAGATAGACATTAATGGAAGTTTATCTTAGACATTAACAAGGTTGCATGATAGTCAACCAAAATCCTGTTGTTAACATCTTACGTCTGGTAGATTTTATTTTCTTCCCAAGTGTTTTTGTTTTGTGTTAGTGGTGGCTAATGTTTTCTCTGTTAAAATGATAAGGGAATAGTGCATAACAGACATGAACAATTCTGTGAAACAAAAGCAGTGTAACAATATTAAAACTGTAGCGACACAGAATAGAGCAACACCAGAGAAGTATAAAATACAAGAACAGTACAGAGACATATGAGTACACCATCATAATAATACATAAAACAGCAGTATTAACGTAGTGTTCAGGTGGCCAGGTTACAGCATCAGCACCAGAGATTCTTTTGGTCAGGAGGTCGAGTCTCCGAGTCTGTAGTCATTATTTTCTTTTTCAAGATTTTTTTTATGTGTGTGGGGTTGTGAATTTTTTCTCCCATAGTAAAGGAGTTGAGAAAAGTGAAAAGTGAGAGATATTTGTTTGTTTGGCAATTAATTCTTGCAATTCTCTTTCTTTCATAAGACAATTTGCAAATGTCTGTTTTCCTTTATACAAGTCTCTCATTTGTCGCTTCTTTACATCTTCACATTTCTCATTGTGGATGTCATAAAAAATATTGCAAACCCGCATTCTCTATCTTGTTTGTTCAGAATTCTATTAAAACTGATGCTGAAAAATAATGTTATTCCCCTTTCATTGTCTATGCAATACTGTAAAATTATGGCAACAGTTGGCAAGACACAACTTTTAATTACAGAAAGTCACGGTTTTTAGTTTCACAATTGTAAACCTACACTTGAGGTTCTCCTTTTTTCGTTCGTATTTTCTTCAGTGTCCCTTTCTTCACTAGTGGAACATCACCCTCTTCGCCATCTTTCTGGGTCATCACCCACTTCATTATCTTTATGGGATATCACCCTTCACTATTTTTATGAAGGGTGATATCATCTTTCTGACATACCACACTATTCATCATCTCTACGAGGCATCACCTTCCTCACAATCTTTCCTAATGAATTTCTCTCTTAGTCTCATCAACCGTCATGCGCCTCAGTTATCACTATAACTCTGTTTTAACATTAAACATTGTATTTTCTCTAAGGAAGAGAAATGTTCACTTAAACCGTCAGGATTCTGACGCTTCCCACATTGAGCTCAGGAGCTCATTGACTCGTCTCTTCCTGATATTTTTTGTGTTGGTTTTAAAGGTTCAAATTAACGTTAAGTTGTACCACAGTATGTCCATCGACTGACATACCTGTGTCTGGTTTCCAGAGTTCTACCATCGTACCCAGTGCAAGAAGACTCCCGTATACTTACCTCAGATTATGAATAATTTTCATAACTGTCTTCATCCCATTGTTAACACTGGGCTGCATGTAAACAACCTGTGGGTAGTTAACTGGGTCACTGTTAACACTGGGCTGTCTGTAAACTAACTGTGGGTGGTTAACTGGGTCACTGTTAACACTGGACTGCCTGTAAACTAACCGTGAAAGAGTTCGTCGATCCCTATCTGACACCTTTCGCTTCCTTCCAGAGTTTTTCTTTGATGAAGAGGTTTTCCCCTCTTTCGCAAAGGCTCGCATCACCTTCGAGACAGTACCTCTTGATACACCAAAAAGTCCAGCTGTTATCGTTACGCTACAACCACCCATACGAGCACCAAGAATTCGACCTCTTTCAAAGTCTGACAAATCTGTCATTTTAGGGATTTTCGTTAATATCTCATGGTAAATCTGTAAAAAAAATAACATATTCAGAAAAACGGTATAAGCAAAACTATTAATAAATCATAAAAGCATGAAAATAGCAAAATGTCATGATGTAATACACCATACAACATTATGATGAGAAGATGCTAGGTGTTTCCATTATTTTGTCCAACCCCTGTAGATACCTGGGTCACTGCTAACACTGGACTGCCTGTAAACTAACTGTGGGTAGTTAATTGGGGTCATTGTTAACACTGGACTGCCTGTAAACTAACTGTGGGAAGTTAATTGGGGTCATTGTTAACACTGGACTGCCTGTAAACTAACTGTGGGTAGTTAGTTGGGTGACTGCTAACACTGGACTGCCTGTAAACTAACTGTGGGTAGTTAATTGGGGTCATTGTTAACACTGGACTGCCTGTAAACTAACTGTGGGTAGTTAGTTGGGTCATTGTTAACACTGGACTGCCTGAACTCATAATTTCAGCCTAGTTTAGAGGAAACGTTAAAACTGTTGTAATTACGTAAACATTGTACAGAAGTTACATCTTTATAATATTCACGACTTACATTCTCTCTTTTCGGATGTAAAGAGACAAGAATAACTAAAACAAGTAGAATCTCATTACTCTAGGCAAGTCTCAATTTTGTTTCGCCCTTTGTTCCTGGAACACATAAATACCCGTCCATAGTGCTAGAAAGAACTGAAAACTGTAACAGGAACATTGCCTTGTTGCATAGGATACAACATACGTTGCTTGGGTTGCAAGTTAATAATACTCCAACATATAACTGCATAAAACAGAGATATTGAAGATATTAATAATGAGACAGAATAGCCTAGTTCCAGGATAGGCTGCCGAAATCTTTTCATCAAGCAGATAGAGACTAAAAAAAACCGTACTACGGGAGGGGTTAGAACCACTAATGTAGCTACCTGGTCTAGTGGCTAACGCGACGGTCTGGAGTTTTGTGTCTCTCTGATCGCGGGTTCTAACCCCACCCGTGGCATAGTTTGTTAGCAATCGTGTCATTACGATTTCGTGAGTCAGACTGAGACTACCATGATGGTGGGTTTTATCTACCGAGAGTTACTGTTTTTTGGAGTGTATTATGGACAGTGTTATTTGTAATAAAGTTTTATAGGGGAAGTAAGTGCAGATGCTAGAAATAAATTCATGAACAATGAACATGAACATGAACAATACAGTAAAATACGGGAAGAGCAGAAGAGAGACATTAACAAAGAGTTCTACAACCCAGGTTTCTTCTGTTTTCCTAATAGTTCTTGTTTATTTATATCTTTTTATATCCACGAGAAAATGAAAAAGAATCTTTCCTCCGTAAGTCATGCGTGCTGCAAAAGGCGCCTAAAATCCATGGAGCAAGTGGTTAGTAACCCCTTCTCCTGTATCTTGTATCATCCGTGTTAGTATATATATATATATATATATATATATATATATATATATATATATATATATATATATATATATATATATATATATATATATATATATATATATATATATATATGTGTGTGTGTGTGTGTGTGTGTGTGTGTATTGTCGAGACCCAGACTAGCATCACTGATTTCTGGCCATTTGCTCATCATATCTTACCGGCTGCCTCCCACTGAAGTAGGTTGGCCCGAAAAAGAAGATAAACTTTTCAGTTCAAAGCAGCCAAACAGAGTGTTAGAATGAAGAATGATTATTTTTAATAATCAACAGATGTTAGTCTACTGTCTGGTCGTTATACCAGGCAATGTGTATGTCACAATTGTGATTTACAGGAAAGACAAATTTACGTTTCGTAAAGAAAAGGAGTCTGTGGATGCTAAAGTCATGACTCACACTACGTATTATTAAAAATATACAACATAGCAATAAATACCAACAATGTGGCTAACTTAAAGGTTAAGGGATCGGCTGCCGAAATATTTTTATCAACAGATAAGAGTAAATGAGAGACAGTGATCCTGGGAAGTGTTATGTAAATTTTTATGGGTTTTTGAGTGAAACTAGACATTAATGAGAATGTGGGAGACACTGTTGTGAAAGGTGCAGTAGAAAAGTTTGACGGGCTGGAGTTTTGAGACTCTCTGACCGCGGGTTCAATCCAGGCCGGGGTATGATTTGGTATGAAAGAACAGCATCCAAAGAGCATAATGACACATAAATGATACAGTACAGTTCAGTAACCCATATAAGAGTACAGTAACCTACATAACAGGACACTAACCTACATAACAGGACACTAACCTACATAACCAGTCGTCAGTGGTCAGTCGTCACGTGAGGTCACAGACCCTGAGCTGCTTTGGGGATTAGTGTGGACGGTTACAAAGCATGGCTTGCTTCTGCAGTGTTTTAAAAATTGAGGTTGGAGAGTTGAAGGAGGAGGTCTTGATTCTCCAGGAGGAGATTAGGAGGCTGAAGGTCCACCTCAATGGGTCTGGGAGAGAGTGTGAGGTGGCTGGAGTTGTGGGGAATGAGGCTTCTAGCAGTGAGGTGCAGTCTGTCTCTCGCTGTGAGGAGGCTGTAGTTGGGGAGGTAGCAACGGCTACCAGCAGTGAGGTGCAGTCCAGCACCTGCTACAAGTGGCGAGTGGTTCACAGTAATGGAAGGCGCATCAGAGTAAGGAAAGTTAAGAGTGAAGATCTGAAGGTAGGAAATCGCTTCTCTGTTCTTCAGGATGAATGTACTTCAGTGGCCAGTGAAGGTAAGGGTACTACTGCCCCTGCTAATGGAGGTAAGCGCATTCTTTTGGTTGGTGACTGTGCTTTTTGTAATAGGAATAAGAAGATGAGAGATAGAGTGTGCTTCCCTGGAGCTGGTGTTGGGGACATTGTCAACAGGCTGGATAATGTCATGTCAGGTAATGGGAACAAGCCCATTATCTGTCTCAGTGCTGGTGGAAATGATATTGGGAAGGGTAGGAGAGAAGAGCTGCTAGATAAGTACAGGTCAACTATAGATTTCATTAAGTCTAAGGGAGGGATCCCAATCATATGTAGCATCTTGCCTAGAAGGGGAGTAGGAAATGAATGGTTGTCTAGGGCAATTGGTGTAAATTGCTGGCTAGACAGATACTGCAAGGAACTTGCAATCCCATTCATTGACAACTGGAACAACTTTTATGGCAAACATGATATGTATGCATGGGATGGGGTACATCTCTCTGGGGCTGGGGTGGTAGCACTTGCAGACTCGATTGAGAAGGCCATTGGTGAAATGCCTTTGATTTTAAACTGATGGAAGATAGAGGTATGGGTGTGTGTGGGAAACAAGCAGATTGCAACACTTGGGTTGGAAACAGTAAATGTATAAAAGGCATTCAGCATGAAGTTATAAATAAAGACAATAGATCAGGTCAGCAAACAAAGGGGGACAGCAGAGGGCAGCAAGGGACTAGCTCCCTTAAGGTTCACTATACTAATAGCAGGAGTGTAAGAAATAAGATAGATGAGCTAAGATTAATTGCAAGTGCAGGAAACATAGATATTATTGCTATAACAGAGACCTGGCTCAATCTGAAAGATAGAGAGATGCCCTCTGAATGTCACATACAAGGCTATAAATTATTCCACACTGACAGGGTCAACAGGAAAGGTGGTGGAGTAGCGATGTATGTCAGAGACAATTTAAATTGTTGTGTTAGACAAGATATTAAATTAGAAGCGTCAGCCACTGAATCTGTTTGGTTACAGCTTCTCGAGGGCCGAGAAAAACTAATTTTGGGTGTGATTTACAGGGCCCCAAATCTTGATAGGGAGTGCAGTAAACTTCTATGGGACGAAATTCGTAAGGCATCTACATACGAAAATGTTGTGCTAATGGGAGATTTCAACTATAGACAGATTGACTGGAGCAATTTGACAGGAAATTTAGAGTCAGGTGACTTTCTTGATACGATCCAGGATTGTTTTTTAAAACAGTTTGTGACAGAGCCAACTAGGGGAAATAACCTCCTTGACTTGGTTCTTGCCAGTAGGGAAACACTTATTAATAATCTTGAGGTTAATGATGAGCTTCGGGAAAGTGATCACAAATCACTCAGTTTTAATATATCATGGAATTCCCCTAATAATGGCAATCAAGTCTCCGTCCCTGACTTTCGCTTGGCTGATTTCATAGGACTGAAAAATTACTTAGGTGGGCTGAACTGGAATGACCTGACTCAGGGTCAGGTAGGTGGTGATGGTTGCCGATATGATGCTTTCCAGGGCATAGTTCTAGCTGCTCAGTCAAATTATGTTCCAAATAGGGAAATCAAATCAAACAAAAATGATCCTAAATGGATGAACAATAGATTAAAATATCTGATTGGTCAAAAGAGAGGCATATATAGGCAAATCAAAAGAGGAGAGGGGCAATTGAGAAATCGATATATTCAGTTAAAGAGAGAAATAAAAAACGGAATTAGAAAAGCAAAAAGAGATTATGAGGTTAAAGTTGCAAGAGAATCGAAGACTAACCCAAAAGGATTCTTTCAGGTATACAGAAGTAAGATCAGGGACAAGATAGGCCCACTCAAAAGTTCCTCGGGTCAGCTCACTGACAGTGATAAGGAAATGTGTAGAATTTTTAACACATACTTCCTCTCAGTTTTTACACAGGAGGATACCAGCGATATTCCAGTAATGATAAATTATGTAGAACAGGACGATAATAAACTGTGCACTATTAGGGTCACAAGTGACATGGTCCTTAGGCAAATAGATAAATTAAAACCTAACAAATCCCCAGGCCCTGATGAACTGTATGCAAGGGTTCTAAAGGAATGTAAAGAGGAGCTTAGCACACCTTTGGCTAATCTTTTCAACATATCACTACAAACTGGCATGGTGCCAGATAAGTGGAAAATGGCAAATGTGATACCTATTTTCAAAACAGGTGACAGGTCCTTAGCTTCGAACTATAGACCAATAAGCCTAACCTCCATAGTGGGAAAATTTATGGAATCAATAATTGCCGAGGCAGTTCGTAGCCACCTTGAAAAGCATAAATTAATCAACGAATCTCAGCATGGTTTTACAAAGGGGCGTTCCTGCCTTACGAATTTATTAACTTTCTTCACTAAGGTATTTGAGGAGGTAGATCATGGTAATGAATATGATATTGTGTATATGGACTTCAGTAAGGCTTTTGACAGGGTCCCACATCAGAGACTATTGAGGAAAATTAAAGCACATGGAATAGGAGGAGAATTTTTTTCCTGGATAGAGGCATGGTTGACAAATAGGCAGCAGAGAGTTTGCATAAATGGGGAGAAATCAGAGTGGGGAAGCGTCACGAGCGATGTTCCACAGGGGTCAGTGTTGGGCCCCCTGCTGTTCACAATCTACATAAACGACATAGATGAGGGCATAAAGAGCGACATCGGCAAGTTTGCCGATGACACCAAAATAGGCCGTCGAATTCATTCTGACGAGGACATTCGAGCACTCCAGGAAGATTTGAATAGACTGATGCAGTGGTCGGAGAAGTGGCAGATGCAGTTTAATATAGACAAATGCAAAGTTCTAAATGTTGGACAGGACAACAACCATGCCACATATAAACTAAATAATGTAGATCTTAATATTACAGATTGCGAAAAAGATTTAGGAGTTCTGGTTAGCAGTAATCTGAAACCAAGACAACAGTGCATAAGTGTTCGCAATAAAGCTAATAGAATCCTTGGCTTCATATCAAGAAGCATAAATAATAGGAGTCCTCAGGTTGTTCTTCAACTCTATACATCCTTGGTTAGGCCTCATTTAGATTATGCTGCACAGTTTTGGTCACCGTATTACAGAATGGATATAAATTCTCTGGAAAATGTACAAAGGAGGATGACAAAGTTGATCCCATGTATCAGAAACCTTCCCTATGAGGATAGACTGAGGGCCCTGAAACTGCACTCTCTAGAAAGACGTAGAATTAGGGGGGATATGATTGAGGTGTATAAATGGAAGACAGGAATAAATAAAGGGGATGTAAATAGTGTGCTGAAAATATCTAGCCTAGACAGGACTCGCAGCAATGGTTTTAAGTTGGAAAAATTCAGATTCAGGAAGGATATAGGAAAGTACTGGTTCGGTAATAGAGTTGTGGATGAGTGGAACAAACTCCCAAGTACCGTTATAGAGGCCAGAACGTTGTGTAGCTTTAAAAATAGGTTGGATAAATACATGAGTAGATGTGGGTGGGTGTGAGTTAGACCTGATAGCTTGTGCTACCAGGTCGGTTGCCGTGTTCCTCCCTTAAGTCAATGTGACCTGACCTGACTAGGTTGGGTGCATTGGCTTAAGCCGGTAGGAGACTTGGACCTGCCTCGCATGGGCCAGTAGGCCTTCTGCAGTGTTCCTTCGTTCTTATGTTCTTATGTTCTTATAACAGTAAAGCAAGCTACATAACAGTACAGTAACCTACATAACAGTACAGTAACCTGTATAACAGTACACTAACCTGCATAACAGTACAGTAACCTACGTAACAGTACAGAAACCTACATAACAGTACAGTAACCTACATAGCAGTACAGTAACCTACATAACAGTACAGTAACGCTGAGGTCAGTGGTCACGTGTGGTCATACCTGCCTAAGCTCTTGGGAGTTAGCGTGGGCTGTTACCAAGCACCATGGCTTGTTGTAGTGTTTTAGAATCTCAGGTTCAAGCGTTGAAGAAGGAGATTCTACTTCTTCAGGAGGAAAATAGGAGGCTGAAGCTTCGCATAGATGAGTTTGGGAGCGAGTGCGAGAAGGATTTAGCTGGTAAGGAGGAAATGATCACCAGCAGTGATAGTGGCAGCCGCTTTAAGTGACAAGTGGTTCACAGTTCAGGAAGAAGGAAGATGAGGAGAGTTCATAGAAAAGATGTGAAGTTAGGAAATCGATTCTCTGTTCTCCAAAACGAGTGTACTTCAGTGGTTAGTGAGGTTGAAGGTACCACTGATTCCCCTGCTAATCAAGGTAAGAATATTTTAATAGTAGGCGATTCTCAGGTAAGATATATGGACCGTGCATTATGTAACAGAGACAGAAAGGTCAGACAGAGTGTGCCTTCCTGAAGCTGGTGTTGGCGACATAGTCAGCAGGTTGGATAATATTATGGCAGGTAATGAGAACAAGCCCATTATCTGTCTTAGTGCTGGGGGTAATGACATTGGGAAGGGCAGGAGAGAGGAGCTGCTGGATAAGTACAGGTCAGCCATAGAAGTAGTTAGGTCTAAGGGAGGGTTCCCAGTCATATGTAGCATTTTGCCTAGAAAGGGAGTGGGCAATGAATGGATGTCTAGGGCAATTGGTATAAATTGCTGGCTAGACAGGTACTGCAAGGAACTTGCAATCCCATTCATTGATAACTGGGACCTATTCTTTGGCAAACGTGATATGTATGCAAGGGATGGGGTTCATCTCTCTGGGGATGGAGTGGTTGCATTAGCCAATTCGATTGAGAGGGTAATTGATGACTTGTCTAGGAATTTAAACTGGTAGATTAAAGTGGTATGGGTGTTTGTGGGAAACAATCAGGCTGCAGTATTAGCGTTAAAAACAGCAGTTATTACCGGGATACCTCAGGGATATGTTTAAAAGAAAATATTCAAAATAAAGTTGCTAGTAATGGCAAATCAATTGATCAACAAACAGATAGTAGAGGGCAACGAGTGACTAGCTCCCTTAAGGTTTACTATTCAAATAGTAGGAGTCTAAGAAATAAGATAGATGAGCTAAGATTACTTGCAAGTGTAGGTAGTATAGATATTATTGGTATAACAGAGACCTGGTTCAACCTGAAAGATAGAGAAATGCCTTCTGAATGCAACATAGACGGTTATAAATTATTCCACACTGATAGGGTCAACAGGAAGGGTGGTGGGGTGGCGATGTCAGAGAAAATTTAAATTGTTGTATTAGATATGATATAAGACTAGAAACATCGAACACAGAATCTGTTTGGCTACAGTTTCTCGAGGGACGTGATAAATTAATTTTGGGTGTGATTCATAGGCCCCTAAACCTTGATAGGAAGTGCAGTAAGCTGTTTTGGGACGAAATTCATAAGGCATCTAGATATGAAAATGTTGTGATAATGGGAGATTTTAAATTTAGACAAATTGATTGGAACAATAAGACAGGAAATCTAGTGACTTTCTTGATACGGTTCAGGATTGCTTTTTAGAACAGGTTGTGACAGAACCAACTAGAGGAAACAATCTGCTTGACTTGGTTCTTGCCAACAAAGATTCACTAATTAATAATCTTGAGGTTAATGATGAGCTTGGGGAAAGTGATCACAAATCACTTAGTTTCAATATATCATGGAATTACTCAGATAACTGCAATCAAATCTCTGTCTCTGACTTTCGCTTGGCCGATTTCATAGGACTGAAAAATTACCTGGGTGGGCTAAATTGAGATGTTCTGACTATGGGTCAGGTAGGTGATCTTGGTTGCCAATATGACTTTTTTCAGAGCATAGTTCTAGCTGCCCAGACAACTTTTGTTCCGAGTAGGTACATGTCTTCTGACTTAAGTCATTATTTGTTTACCAACAGTCTTTTTCATGGATTATTGCCTGACTTCATTCAGTAACGGGATGTGGACATAAATTTGCTATTATTTCAGCTTGGTCATTTGGAAACTAGTATTTGTCATCATTGTACTTAGCTTAATGTATTGTGTAAATACTTAAATGTGCCAAGTTTATGATGCGCCTTTAATTCTTAATGATATTGTGTCAGTTTCTGGTAAGGGAAAAAGATGATGCAGAGACACTGTATTATGGCTACTCTTTCCATAAAATTTTACCTATGACATTTTATATTTAATAAGTCCATGTCTGGACTCCAGTTTTGGTTTTATGTCAAGTAATTGAATTAAGGTGATTGTATTAAAAACGTTGATCATAGATTAACCTTTGATTGTTCACTTCTATTTAATTAAATTACTCATAAGATAGCAAATATTGCGTTTCTCCAGACTTTTAATTAAAACTATATAGAATGTATCACTGGAGTTTTTTTTTTTTTTTGCTACGAATTCATTGATTTTGATTGTGGCATCTTGTTAGGACTGTCAAGAAGAGGTTTCTGATATTTTATTAGTGATTGCTTCTTGCTTTACGTCGGTGATCTTTAACATCCACTACATCACCCGTCCTTCCAGGTCTGTCTCACCTCCATACCGTTTCTTTCAGATCCTCTCCCACCTCATCATCCTTACCACCAGATCTCTCACATCTAGTAACTATCCTCTCACAGCCTATCTCCACCCACACCCTTTCTCCCAGACCCCTCACACCTCCATGACATTTCTTTCAACTCCTCTCACAACGACACTTTCCTCGCACCGTTCTGCCCTCTCCTCCATCCTCCTCGCCTTTCTCTTCTTCCCCCGTTTATTTTTCCCCACACGTTACTCTTTTCCCTACACACATCACCAGTATCACTTGAAAAACTTTCTTCTCATCAAACCCCTGACCATAAAACCATCTCTTGACGTTTCTCCATATCCTACACTCATCTATCCACCCGTCACTCATCTCCCTCCATTACCTTTAATTAATTTACACACACACAAGCATATCCTTAACCTATACATTACTACTAACCACACCAAAATAATTATCCTCCTTTATCACCCTTTTTCTCATTTCATTTTTTTTTACTGTTTTCCTTAGATCTCTTCCTTCTCAACTTCCTTCTTCTCGCCTACTCTCTCTCTCCTAGCGATGATTTCCTGCAGCATCTTTCCCTGACTGGCCCCTCGCATCTTAGCCCAAATTAAGCTTTTACGAGGCGGTCCTGAGGCAGCCTCGGTTCTTAACTCGGAGTTGTTCAAGTTTCGACGTTGGAAAAATGCTTTTGTAGTGTGCTGAAGTTTCTCTCTTCTTAGCCACCTCTTGAAGTCTGTCAAGATCTTGAAGTCTAACCAACTCTTGACGTCTGGTCACTTCTTGAAGTCTGGCTAGCTATAGATGTCTGGCCAGCACTTAATGTGTGGCCAAAAACTTATAACTGTCCAGCTCTTCCAATCTGCTGGATCTTCATGTCAGTCTATAGCTTGAGGCCTATGAAGCTCTTGTCTCTTGTTTATCTCTTGGTGTTAGAAATGCTCTTGATGGCCAGGAAGCCCTTGATACCCGATCAGCTTCTGATAATTGAAAGTTCTTGATGTCTAGTCACCTACTGATGCCAGACCATCTGTTGATGTGAGGCTAGGTCTTGATGCCTGGATAATTATTCATTCTCTCGAAGACTGACTCACTCTTGATGTCTCTTAAGACCTTTAGATTGTTAAGCTCTTAATGCCTAGGCAGCTCTTTAAGAAGAATTGTTCACCTTTCAGACCAGGAGAAGCTATTAGTTCTTAAAGATTAGTTAGCTCTATAAAAATAGATTCTCTAGTTGTACAGGCCTAGGCAGCAGGTTTTTTAACTTAGAGTTCTTGAAAACTGGCCTGTTCGTCACACCAATGCAGCCCTTGAAGAGTGATTACCTCCTAAAGAGTGGCGAGGTCTTCAAGCGAAAGCAAATTCATTAAGATTGTTTAGCTTTTGAAGAAAGGTCAGCTCTTCAAGCCTCAACAGATCCTGAAAACCCGGTATATCTTGAAAACTGACCAGTTCTTCAGGCATAAACAACTCTTAAAAAACAGTTAGCTTTTGAAAACGGAGCCAATTCTTCAGTCTCGATAACTGGTCAGATCTTCAGGACTAAAGAGCTACTCATGACTGGTTAGCTTCTGAAGACTGCCCGGCTCTTCAGGCCGACTGGCTGGTTACTAAAAACAAATAATTTCTTTGCACCTAAATAGAAGCTAAAGATCGTTTAGTTTTTGAAGTGCGGTCAGCTCTTCAGGAAAAAAAAAACAGCTCATAGATGAGAACTAATTAGCTTGTAAACAATGGTCAGCTTTTCAGGCACAAACAGCTGGTGTAAACTGTTCTGTCTACAGGTTTTAATAGTTTCACAGGACAGGTAAGGTGAACAAACAGAAAGGTGGACTGGCGAGTCATTCAAACGACTTAAATTGAATTCGTAGACTTGTAAGGTTCTAAGAACTCTCCAGCTCATCAGGTGTATGACTCCACTTAGCCAGATACCAGATCTGGCTGAGTGGCGAAAGAACTGTGTACTTTGATGCAGAGTGCATAGGTTTGAATCCTGCTGTGGAATGAGAGATAATGTATGCTTTATATATATATATATATATATATATATATATATATATATATATATATATATATATATATATATATATATATATATATATATATATATATATATATATATATATGAATTTGGTAGGGTATGGAAAAGAAGAAAATTAAAAGTGAATACAGGAAAGAGTAAGGTTATGAGGATAACAAAAATATTAGGTGATGAAAGATTGGATATCAGATTGGAGGGAGAGAGTATGGAGGAGGTGAATGTATTCAGATATTTGGGAGTGGACGTGTCAGCGGATGGGTCTATGAAGGATGAGGTGAATCATAGAATTGATGAGGGGAAAAGGGTGAGTGGTGCACTTAGGAGTCTGTGGAGACAAAGAACTTTGTCCTTGGAGGCAAAGAGGGGAATGTATGAGAGTATAGTTTTACCAACACTCTTATATGGGTGTGAAGCATGGGTGATGAATGTTGCAGCGAGGAGAAGGCCGGAGGCAGTGGAGATGTCATGTCTGAGGGCAATGTGTGGTGTGAATATAATGCAGAGAATTCGTAGTTTGGAAGTTAGGAGGAGGTGCGGGATTACCAAAACTGTTGTCCAGAGGGCTGAGGAAGGGTTGTTGAGGTGGTTCGGACATGTAGAGAGAATGGAGCGAAATAGAATGACTCCAAGAGTGTATCAGTCTGTAGTGGAAGGAAGGCGGGGTAGGGGTCGGCCTAGGAAAGGTTGGAGGGAGGGGGTAAAGGAGGTTTTGTGTGCGAGGGGCTTGGACTTCCAGCAGGCGTGCGTGAGCGTGTTTGATAGGAGTGAATGGAGACGAATGGCTTTTAATACTTGACGTGCTGTTGGAGTGTGAGCAAAGTAACATTTATGAAGGGATTCAGGGAAACCGGCAGGCCGGACTTGAGTCCTGGAGATGGGAAGTACAGTGCCTGCACTCTGAAGGAGGGGTGTTAATGTTGCAGTTTAAAAACTGTAGTGTAAAGCACCCTTCTGGTAAGACAGTGATGGAGTGAATGATGGTGAAAGTTTTTCTTTTTCGGGCCACCCTGCCTTGGTGGGAATCGGCCAGTGTGATAATAAAAAAATAATATATATATATATATATATATACATATATATATATATATATATATATATATATATATATATATATATATATGATGTGAAGCTTGGGTGGTAAATGCAGCAGCGAGGAGACGGTTGGAGGCAGTGGAGATGTCCTGTCTAAGGGCAATGTGTGGTGTAAATATTATGCAGAAAATTCGGAGTGTGGAAATTAGGAGAAGGTGTGGAGTTAATAAAAGCATTAGTCAGAGGGCAGAAGAGGGGTTGTTGAGGTGGTTTGGTCATTTAGAGAGAATGGATCAAAGTAGAATGACATGGAAAGCATATAAATCTATAGGGGAAGGAAAGAGGGGTAGGGGTCGTCCTCGAAAGGGTTGGAAAGAGGGGGTAAAGGAGGTTTTGTGGGTGAGGGGCTTGGACTTCCAGCAAGCGTGCATGAGCGTGTTAGATAGGAGTGAATGGAGACGAATGATACTTGGGACCTGACGATCTGTTGGAGTGTGAGCAGGGTAATATTTAGTGAAGGGATTCAGGGAAACCGGTTATTTTCATATAGTCGGACTTGAGTCCTGGAAATGGGAAGTACAATGCCTGCACTTTAAAGGAGGGGTTTGGGATATTAGCAGTTTGGAGGGATATGTTGTGTATCTCTATACGTATATGCTTCTAAACTGTTGTATTCTGAGCACCTCTGCAAAAGCAGTGATAATGTGTGAGTGTGGTGAAAGTGTTGAATGATGATGAAAGTATTTTCTTTTTGGGGATTTTCTTTCTTTTTTTTTTTGGGTCACCCTGCCTCGGTGGGAGACGGCCGACTTGTTGAAAAAAAAAAAAAAATGTATATATATATATATATATATGTATATATATATATGTATATATATATATATATATATATATATATGTATATATATATATATATATATATATATATATATATATATATATATATATATATATATATATATATATATGTATGTGTGTGTGTGTGTGTGTGTGTGTGTGTGTGTGTGTGAGTGTGTGTGTGTGTGTGCGCAATAAGATCACAGTAAGTAGGTATTATCACAATATGCAAAACAACCACTGTGAAAAAATAGCGAAATTCGAAGCACTTTCGTGGTTTATCACATTATAAACGAGCTGTAATAATAAGAGAACCGGGGAATGCTGTATAAGGTTGAGATATCACTTCCCAGTCAATTTATCATTCAATAAAATCAATGACATATTTTATACTTATGTTCAAATTGAGTTTCTCGGATTTACTGCACAAACAAATTTTCACTGTCGTTATTCTTCATATAATGAATAATTATGTATGATTTTATAATATTCCATTGCATAACAGATTTACATGAGTTAATTCAATGGAAATAATCCAGTTTAAGCGAAAGCCTCTTTCACTAAAATGAATGTACTGAACCCTGACTTCCCGGCCAGTAGTTGTTGCGTATTTATGTTGTTTAATTCAGGTCTTACCAAACATCCCTGTTTATCCATGATAAACACTGTCACAGATTTAACGATACCGGATGCACAAGCCTATGACACTTTAGAAGAATTTTTTATCAACTTTTGTTTTACTGCTTGTTTAAAAGCAACTTGTTGGATATGAGGAATATTAAGATAAAATCAATATATTCTTCCTGTTAGCTTCTATCCTTTAGAAGAATTTTTTTTAGCTTTCTAGAAAGCTTTGTTAATAAATATTCGTAGGTACTGAAATTTGGAGTTTTCTAACTTTCCCATTAAAAAAACTCGTTGTTATAAATCCTTAAGGCCTTTAAATCACTGCAGTAAATAACACTTTTATGATGATTTGTGTATAAATGTACACACGAAAATATGTCAGCTGATTAGCTATACATAATACATTAAGTTCACATTTTCTATCGGTCTTATGGATATGCATATCTGGACAAAGATTCACACCACTTCATTCTCTTTCTAGAGTGAACTTTACATAAGGGACAGAATTCAGCCTGTGTTAAAAGCCCTCATGATTCATACGTCCACAAAGTACATGATCAACATACTTCAGTTACTTGATATTTGGCAGAAGAAAGTACTTGAGTATTTTAGTCTGAGAATTTTCACATGCACAGATTACTCAATACTGGGGTCAGAAGACATCGTATAGCTACTCGTACATCAAATTTCTATAGGTGAAATTTGTCACTGAACACAAATTTACGGTTAGCCATGGATAATTTATTATCGCTTAATGGAAGATCAAATACTAGGCTTTCAGGATTGCTCAAAATACAATCCAGCAGCACCTAAATGAGTAATACATCTATAACACCAAAACTAATGAGTTTGAATTCATTAAACATGGTAAAACCTAGATGTTTATCTGTAAAATAAATATTGTATCTTACATGGACGTAGACAAGGTTCCCACAACGGGGGTTAATACTTTTTCTAACCGTTTTTAGGCTACAGAACCTTCAACAATTACAATTCTTCTTTTAGCATTATTACACGTCATTCAAAAAAAATATAGTTTTTAAATAATGCAGAGTTGTATGTATGCGGAGAAGTGATTAGTACGAATGCCCTTTCCTTCAGAATGCTTCATCTAGTTAAAAGAGAATTTCAATAAAAATCTATGAGGCTGCAGCCGAAATACATAAATCACGAATGATTATTAACAAAGCTTTTCGTATAGCTAAATAATTGTGGAAAATTGCATTTATCTGAATGTAACTCATTATGTACATAACAGTAAATGATAACAAAGATAATTATTATTTATCAGTTACATAGACAAGTAGGAATTTGGGACACCTAGGTCGCAAAAATGTCCCCCTTCGATACCTACAACTATCTTATCCACAAGTTGCTCTAGACCTATTAATTACAAATGAAAGATGCATCAACAAAAATTCTTGTAAATATATAAGTTTGTGGACTGTATATTAAGATTAAAAAATGATTATATATATACACATACACATAACAGAAGGAGAATATCTTAAAATCACTCACCAATTTGACTGGAGATAAAGGTGTATCATACTCAGAAAACCTCACTGTCTAAATTTATGAAAATAACACTGGCCAGAATTATAACACAAATCTATATAGCTTATCTGAGGTTCCTGGAGCTGTCTTGTCCAGTCGTCTGATATCTCAAGTTATGCAGGAATCCACATCCAACAATTTCGGCTCCTATTTGAGAGGTGTCAGCCCAATTTTACCTCTAGAGCACGAAAAATTCTTCCCCTTATTTACCAACGTTTGTGTCCATTTCAAATAAAAATGGCGAGTCTCCTCTGCGCAGGAGCAGCTTCCCATTTTCGATAACATAATTTTTATTAAATACAGTATGGCCATCTATATTCATATAACTACTGTATTTCTGGAAAATATATACAGTATTTTCCACAATAATATTGTGTTAATAAATATTCAGGAATTTACATCGAATTGCTGTAATCTTTAGGGATTATATATAATAAGAATATTTACGAAATTTCTCATAAAAGTTCCAAAACCTCTCAGCTCCACGAAAGCGCTAACAAGTGAATAATTACCTGGAATATTTACGGCTGGAAGGAGGAGATTCTTTCCAGTCCAGCGTGATGGATTGTTTTTTTCTGTGAGCGTAAAACATTATAATTGGTGGAGTTTGTTTGATTTCCCTTTGCTTCACCTGATGCTGCTGTTGCTACTGCTGTTGATGCTGCCTATGATGCTGCTGCCTTGCTGTTGCTGAAGCCACGGTTCTGCTGCTGGTGTCGTCGCTGCTTCAGCTATTGCTGCCGCTTTTTCTGTTACTCCGGCTGTTGATCTTGCTCTGACTGATGTTGCTGTTGTTTCAGGTATTGTTTCTGTCACTGCAGCAAATGCATTTGCAGCTACTGCTGCTGTTTCTGCTTATGATATTCTTGTTATTGTTGTTAGTGGTGTTTTTCTTGTTATTGTAGTGACTGTTTATGGTGCTGTTGTTTCTATTGATGTTGCTGTTGCTACTGGTGTAGCTGTTGCTGTTGTTGTAGTTGCTGCTATTATTGCTGCTGTTGTTCCTGATGCTTCTGCTGCTGCTTCTGTTGTTGATGCTTCTGTTGCTACTTCTGTTGGTGCATCTGTTGTGTTGTTGTTGCTGCTGCTGCTACTACTGTTGTTGGTGCTGCTACTGCTTCTGCTGAAGCTTCTGCTGCTGATAATCCTGTTATTGCTTCAGTTACTGTTTTAGCTGTTGCCCCTGTTGTTCCTACTGCCATTGATTCCGTTACTGCTGCTTCTCTGTTTATTTTGTGCTATGTTAATGGAGGTAGTGAGGCTACTTCTGTTACAGTTGCTGTTGTAACTATTGCAATTTTTTTGTTGTTGATGCTACTTAAATTGCTACTGCTACTTTTACTATTGATGTTGTTGGCGTTATAACTGCTACTACAGCCACTGCATCTGCTGTTTGTGTTATAACTACTGTTACTACTGTTACTACTC
This sequence comes from Cherax quadricarinatus, assembly GCF_038502225.1. Classification (NCBI taxonomy): domain Eukaryota; kingdom Metazoa; phylum Arthropoda; class Malacostraca; order Decapoda; family Parastacidae; genus Cherax; species Cherax quadricarinatus. The sequence continues at coordinate 491,551 of NC_091348.1, forward strand.
CTGCTGTGTTATTACTTGTTACAAAAAACGCGATTTCTAAAAGCTTAGAGATCTCCAGTGAATACTAGAAAGGACTGCCCTTCTAGCATCCAGCCTGTTACTGGGTTTTTGTAACAAGTAGTCAGTATCCTGGTCCAATTATCCATTAGAATTTAGTAAGAATTAATAGTGCTTCAGGATTACAACTGGTAGGCTACTAACTAGAGAAATTAAAATTTAATAAATTTATTAATAATTAAGTTGTCTAGGCGTATATCAAATTAAATTAAATCAGTATTAACAAAATAAGAATAATCACTTCTCTCGTGTACAGTATTATTGTGCTGAAAGCACATATCACATTTATAATTCTTAAGTACCGTCTGGTACATTAACACATAATAAGATATTACAAATATGCACAAGTAAGTTTGTGTGCATGTGTGTAAGTGCTCTAAGTAGTTCGCTATGTCTCACGACTTGACTAGACTTAAACAAGTGACTGACAAAGTCCTCAAATAAACTAACTTTTTGACCAACTGGCAATCAGAACAGTCTGCTTGAACAATAAAAAGAATGCTAAGCCCAATAGCAATATAACAAGCCACTGCGACACAATCAGGATCAAGGAGATAATATAACGACAGCTAGTAGGGACCATCTGCAGATCCTCCACAAAAGTCACCAAACTCCCATACTACTGACTCTAAGTTCAGCATAAGAAAATCCCCGACTGTGATAGTACACAGATATCAGTACAAATTAGGTCAGAAGCTACAGCTCAGGACCTGAGTTGCTCAGAGTGTCTTTGCGACACACAACCTCAGTACAACGTCGAAAATCACTAAGTCTAGACAATGTTCTGTGAACAGATTTCTACAGAAACAACAAGAAAGCTACAGAGACGATCTTCCAACAGGGCCAATAAGGGAGAGTTAAGCACTTGTCAGGAATACGTCCAAACACCAAGCGAGTCTAGACCAGACTGAATACTTCAGGCGAGGTGAGATTACCCCCTCCTCGATCACGTGATAGCTCCGTGGACAGTTGCTACCACGGCTACCACCATTTTGGACTCTTCCGATGTTGCTACTTTTTTTTTATATTTTATTTAAAATTTACATAGTACAAAAAAGTACACATAAAAAAAATTGTTTTTGTCCAACATATGGACCAAAGTCAAAACTTACACAATTTACAATCTCGCTCAATATATACCGATCCAATGAACTAAACCCTTACACACTGGTAACACTCATTCAACACCTGCAATGTGCAAGATGTGGAACCCTCGCCGCTACATAATAGTGGCACAACTTCCTTTTCATGTATTTAGCTTGTAACTTAAAAAAAACATTTCCCCAATATATATATACATGACATTACAACTCTTATAACCTAATTCATTAAGAATCATGTTATTTTAAGACAGCTGTTACCTAACGATTTGGGGAAATGCATACAAACTAACTAGATCTTAGCATTTTCTATATGCACTGTTCCAACTAACTTAAAAATTTTATAATTTATATATAAAAACTTACAGAATACACTATGTACACAAAATTCCAAAAGTTGACCAAAATATGGACCAACAACAAAATATACACAATGCAACATCAACGTAATGCTATCCCACATAAGAACATAGAACACTGCAGAAGTTCTGCTCACAACTTATCCAATCTCCCTTCCAAGCTACCCAAGATTTTAGACTCTATAACCCCACTCGGTAGATCATCAGATGCAGCATTCTCCACCTGACCTCAACATTCTGAACCTGACTATAAATACTCACGTACCTTCCACCCCAGGTAGATCTGTTTGTGACTTGAAAAAGCCCACTGTGTGGGCGAAACGTTGTCAATAAAGGATCACATTAAACTGCATATGTGTTTATATTTCCACTGTGTCGGTATTTTATACCATTTATTTCCACAACAGTACTAAAGTGTTCTCGATAAAGTGAATAAAATTATTTTTTTATTAACACATCGGTCTTCTCCCACCATGGAAGGGTGCTCAGAAAAAGACAAACTTTCATCATTCACTCCATCACTGTCTTACCAGAGGCGTTCTTACATTACAGTTAAAACTGCAACATTAACACCCCCTTCTTCAGAGTGCCGACACTGTACCTCCCATCTCCAGGACTCACGTCCGGCCTGCCGGTTTCCCTGACGCCTTCATAAATGTTACCTTGCTCACACTCCAACATCACATGAAGTCCTAAAAACGATTTGTCTTCATTCGCCCCTATCTAACACGCTCACGCATGATTGTTGGAAATCCAAGTCCGTCACACACAAAGCCTCCTTTACACCCTCCCTCCAACCTATGCTAGGCCGACCCTTACCCCGCCTTCCCTCCACTATAGATTTATACACTCTCCACGTCATTCTATTTTGTTTCATCCTCTCTGCATGTCCGAACCACCTCGACCCTCCTCTGCCCTCTGGACAACAGTTTTCGTAATCCTACACCTCCTCCCAATTTCCAAACTACAAATTTACTGCATTACATTCACACCACACATTGCCCCCAGACATAACATCTCCACTGTCTCCAGCCTTCTCCTTGTTACAACATTAACCACCCATGTTTCACGCCCATATAGTAGCGTTGGTATAACTATACATTCACATATTCCCCTCTTTGCTTCCATGGACAAAGTTCTTTGTCTCCCTAGACTCATTGCACTACTCATCTTTTTACCCTCGTCAATTCTGTGACTCACCTCATCTTTCATAGACCCATCTGCTGACACGTCCACTCCTAAATATTTCAATACATTCACTTCCTCCATACTCTCTCCACTCTGATATCCAATCTTTCATCACCGAATTTTGATGTTACCCTCATCACCTTACTCCTTCCTTTATTCACTTTTAATTTCCTTCTTTTACATAACCTACCAAACTCATCCACCAACCTCTGCAACTTCTCTTCAAAATCTCCCAAAAGAACAGTGTCATCAGCAAAGAGCAACTGTGACAACTCCCACTTTGTGTTAGATTCTTTATCTTTTAACTCCACACCTCTTGCCAACACCCGAGCATTCACTTCTCTTACAACCCCATCTATAAATATATTGAACAACCATGGTGACATCACACATCCTTGTCTAAGTCCTGATTTTAATCGGAAATAATCTCCTTCTCTTGTACATACTCTAACTTGAGCTTCACTATCCTCGTAAAAACTCTTCACTGCTTTCAGTAACCTGCCTCCTATTCCATACATTTGCAACATCTGCCACATTGCCCCCCTATCCACACTGTCATACGCCTTTTCCAAATCCATAAATGCCACAAAAGCGTCTTTACCCTTATCTAAATACTGTTCACCTATATGTTTCACTGTAAACACTCGGTCCACACACCCCCTACCTATCATAAAGCCTTCTTTATTCATCTGCTATCCTACTCTCCGTCTTACTCTTAATTCTTTCAATAATAACTCTACAATACACTTTACCAGGTATACTCAGCAGACTTATTCCCCTGCAATTTTTGCACATAATTTTATCCCCTTTACCTTTATTGCTTCCTGTTAATCCCTAGATACCTTACCCTCTTCCATTTATATCAAGAAGTATAAATTTCAGGAGTCCTCAGGTTATTCTTTAATTCTATATATAGTTGGTTAGGTCTCATCTAGATTATGCTGCACTGTTTTTGTCATTGTATTACAGAATGGACATAAATGCGCTGGAAAAAATACAGAGAAGGATGACAAAGTTGATCTAATGAATCAAATTTTTCCCACGAGGGTAAACTGAGAGCATTGAATCTACACTCTTGAAAGGCATAGAATTAGGGGGAATATGACTGAAGTATACAAATTAAAAAAAAAAACCAGGAATATATAAAGTGGAAGTAAATAACACGCTAGAAATATCTAACCTTGACAGGAATCGCAGTAATTGGAACAAGTTGGATCACATGGATTAAGAAAAGATGTGGGAAAGCATAGGTTTGTTTGGTTGTGGATGAGTGGAACAAACTTCCAAGTAGTTATTGATGATAAATCCTTGAGTAGGTTTAAAAATCGGATTCATAAGTAAATGAATACTTGTCAAACCTATGGATGTGACTTGGACGTGCCTAGCATGGGTCAATAGCCCTGTTACTGCCTTACTTCTCTCTTATTTTTTGTTCTTGTGTCAGTGAGTTATCCCGGTTGATAGTTTTGTTCTTGTGTCAGTGAGTTATCCCGGTTGATAGTTTTGTTCTTGTGTCAGTGAGTTATCCCGGTTGATAGTTTTGTTCTTGTGTCAGTGAGTTATCCCGGTTGATAGTTTTGTTCTTGTGTCAGTGAGTTATCCCGGTTGATAGTTTTGTTCTTGTGTCAGTGAGTTATCCCGGTTGATAGTTTTGTTCTTGTGTCAGTGAGTTATCCCGGTTGATAGTTTTGTTCTTGTGTCAGTGAGTTATCCCGGTTGATAGTTTTGTTCTTGTGTCAGTGAGTTATCCCGGTTGATAGTTTTGTTCTTGTGTCAGTTAGTTATCCCGGTTGATAGTTTTGTTCTTGTGTCAGTGAGTTATCCCGGTTGATAGTTTTGTTCTTGTGTCAGTGAGTTATCCCGGTTGATAGTTTTGTTCTTGTGTCAGTGAGTTATCCCGGTTGATAGTTTTGTTCTTGTGTCAGTGAGTTATCCCGGTTGATAGTTTTGTTCTTGTGTCAGTGAGTTATCCCGGTTGATAGTTTTGTTCTTGTGTCAGTGAGTTATCCCGGTTGATAGTTTTGTTCTTGTGTCAGTGAGTTATCCCGGTTGATAGTTTTGTTCTTGTGTCAGTGAGTTATCCCGGTTGATAGTTTTGTTATCTTAACTTAATTTTAATAACCTTCCACACATTTGATACAGTTTTATGCAGCTTATTTGTTAAGCAAGTTACATATTCTCATATATTTTTTTACCAACCCATAAGTAAGTCTGATCCCCCAGACGTGCGCGCCTCGTCACCCCCAGACGTGCGCGCCTCGTCACCCCCAGACGTGCGCGCCTCGTCACCCCCAGACGTGCGTGCTTCGTCACCCCCAGACGTGCGTGCTTCGTCACCCCCAGACGTGCGTGCTTCGTCACCCCCAGACGTGCGTGCTTCGTCACCCCCCGACGTGCGTGCTTCGTCACCCCCAGACGTGCGTGCTTCGTCACCCCCAGACGTGCGCGCCTCGTCACCCCCAGACGTGCGCGCCTCGTCACCCCCAGACGTGCGCGCCTCGTCACCCCCAGACGTGCGCACCTCGTCACCCCCAGACGTGCGCGCCTCGTCACCCCCAGACGTGCGCGCCTCGTCACCCCCAGACGTGCGCGCCTCGTCACCCCCAGACGTGCGCGCCTCGTCACCCCCAGACGTGCGCACATCGTCACCCCAGACGTGCGCGCCTCGTCACCCCCAGACGTGCGCGCCTCGTCACCCCCAGACGTGCGTGCTTCGTCACCCCCAGACGTGCGTGCTTCGTCACCCCCAGACGTGCGTGCTTCGTCACCCCCAGACGTGCGCGCTTCGTCACCCCCAGACGTGCGCGCCTCGTCACCCCCAGACGTGCGAGCCTCGTCACCCCCAGACGTGCGCGCTTCGTCACCCCCAGACGTGCGAGCCTCGTCACCCCCAGACGTGCGAGACTCGTCACCCCCAGACGTGCGCGCCTCGTCACCCCCAGACGTGCGCACCTCGTCACCCCAGACGTGCGCGCCTCGTCACCCCCAGACGTGCGCGCCTCGTCACCCCCAGACGTGCGCGCCTCGTCACCCCCAGACGTGCGTGCTTCGTCACCCCCAGACGTGCGTGCTTCGTCACCCCCAGACGTGCGCGCTTCGTCACCCCCAGACGTGCGCGCCTCGTCACCCCCAGACGTGCGAGCCTCGTCACCCCCAGACGTGCGCGCTTCGTCACCCCCAGACGTGCGAGCCTCGTCACCCCCAGACGTGCGAGACTCGTCACCCCCAGACGTGCGCGCTTCGTCACCCCCAGACGTGCGAGCCTCGTCACCCCCAGACGTGCGCGCTTCGTCACCCCCAGACGTGCGAGCCTCGTCACCCCCAGACGTGCGAGCCTCGTCACCCCCAGACGTGCGAGACTCGTCACCCCCAGACGTGCGAGCCTCGTCACCCCCAGACGTGCGCGCTTCGTCACCCCCAGACGTGCGAGCCTCGTCACCCCCAGACGTGCGAGACTCGTCACCCCCAGACGTGCGAGACTCGTCACCCCCAGACGTGCGCGCTTCGTCACCCCCAGACGTGCGCGCCTCGTCACCCCCAGACGTGCGCACCTCGTCACCCTCAGACGTGCGCGCCTCGTCACCCTCAGACGTGCGCGCCTCGTCACCCCCAGACGTGCGCGCCTCGTCACCCCCAGACGTGCGCGCCTCGTCACCCTCAGACGTGCGCGCTTCGTCACCCCCAGACGTGCGCACCTCGTCACCCTCAGACGTGCGCGCCTCGTCACCCCCAGACGTGCGCACCTCGTCACCCTCAGACGTGCGCGCTTCGTCACCCCCAGACGTGCGCACCTCGTCACCCTCAGACGTGCGCGCCTCGTCACCCTCAGACTTGCGCGCTTCGTCACCCCCAGACGTGCGCGCCTCGTCACCCTCAGACGTGCGCGCCTCGTCACCCTCAGACGTGCGCGCCTCGTCACCCTCAGACGTGCGCGCCTCGTCACCCCCAGACGTGCGCGCCTCGTCACTAATATCTGAGACAGATATTAGTGACGAGTGAGTGTAATTAAGGCTACCGAGTGATGATGTCACCGGTCTCTGCTTGACACTTCACTCATCAGCTGCACTCATCTTTTACTTCAAACAAGCCCATCTAGGAGAAACAGCCCATCCAGGTTTACCTCAGGATTCATAGACTGTGACACCATTACAGACCAATGACCTCAGACAACCACGCCTTGTAAGTTGCAGCTTACACTTACTTACACCAACCACGTACACACTGTCTCTTCCTGCTGGCTCATTTCCACCACCAT
>NC_091348.1:498609-511109 GCF_038502225.1 Cherax quadricarinatus
GAATTTAGGAGAGAATGAATAAGAAGGAAATTAAAAATGGACATAGGAAAGAGAAATGTAATGAGAGTAATAAATGAAAGATTAGAGAAAGGAGTGTGGAGGAAGTGATATTTGGTAGTGGATTTCTCGGAGTTGTCTGTGAAAGATGAGATGACCCACAAAATTGACGAGGAGAAAAAATAGGTGGTACAGAGAGGTATCTATGAGAGCAATTAATTTTATCCATAGAAAAAAAAAAAAAAAAGGAATGTACCAGAGTATAATGGTACCGACACTTTTATACTGGTGTGAGGCAGGGACTTGCAGCAAAGATGTCATATTGGAGAGTAAAGTGTGATGTGATTACTATGTACAGAATTTGTAGCTTTGAAATGAAGTATGGTGTTACCAAAAGTACTAATCAGTCAAAGGTGACGAAGGGTTCTTGAGGTGGTTAGGATATTTAGAGAGGAGAGAGCAAATTAGGATGATTAGGAAGGCATATAAATCTGGGATAGTGGGAGTGAGGCAAAGGGGTCGCTCAAGGAATGGTTTTATGGAAGGGGTAAGAAAGTGGACATAAAAGAGGCTTTTGTGAGCGTGTTGTAAAGGTCCTCAGAGCATAGTTTAATTTTAGGTAGAGAAAGTGTCTCATTCTCCAAGTAACTTTATTATGAGAATCGGGGTTTTTTAAAGAAAGGCGAGCAAGTTTAGCTATGATTTTCTTTATTTCTGAAGGTTTTGAAGTTTTTTTTATATAGAATATACACTAGCACGATTCTGTGTTACGCATAATGTGGTTTCTGAATAAGTTTTGGATTGGGTTAGAGATATATTTAGAATTTTTTTATGTGGGTATAAACTTTTAAGGCCGAAAACTTTTTATATTATTTTTACAAATTCAGCAAATATTTATTTGTACACATATAACCCGCACATAGAAGAAAGGAGCTTACGACGACGTTTCGGTCCTACCTGGACTATTTACAAAGTCACACTAACGAAAAGGAGAGAAAGAGGGAGTAAATATAGGCCAGGTAGTGGTAGTGGAGTCAGTCAAATACTAAGAAAGAGGAGCACTGCAAGGTAGCTAGGTGCCCACAGAGGGGGGGGAGAAATAATGAAGGAACAAATACACAAGGCAGAAGAAAGACAACCTAAAGGAGAAAGAGTAAGGGGAAGAGTGAGAAGAAAAAGGAATCAGGTTAAGTTACGGGTGTTCTGAACTTTGGGAGAGGAAGGCATCTACAGAGGCGAAGCCAGGATTAAGATTCATACAAGTAAAGTTGTGTATAAGGGAGGATCCAACCAGACGGCGACTGTGAATGTTGGAAGTAAGGTAGATAGTTTTAGCAGAAGACCAGCCAATAGGATGACTGTGATCTCTGACGTGACAGAAAAGAGCCTTGTTTGTGTCGGCAAGCCTAACACTACTTTTGTGCTCCCTAAGTTTGTCAGAAAGAGAATGGCCAGTTTCTCCAAAGTACTGAAGAGGACAAGAGGAACAAGAAATAGTAGACACCAGGAGCATCTATAGAGGGAGGAGAGGTATGAACTAGATTAGTGTGAAGAATGTTAGTCTGGCGAAAAGTAAGTTTAATGTCTAAGGAACGGAGAGAGTTGTTGAGATTAGAAAGACTGAAAATGTAGGGAAGGCAGAGGACAGGAGAGTTCCCAGGAGTAGAGAGTTTGGGAGAGAAGAAAGTCCGTTTAGCACGTGAGAAGGCAGTCTATGAAATGGGAAGGGTAGCCAAGACGGGAAAATGAATTGTGAAGAGTGGAAATTTCTGAGTCAAGGAACTGAGGATTGTGAAGAGTGGAAATTTCTGAGTCAAGGAACTGAGGATCACAAATGCAGAGAGTACGGAGAAAGAGGGAGATAACACTTTTCTTGACAGAGGAAGCATGATAAGAAAAGTAGTGAATGCACATGCTACTGTGCGGTAAACAGAGAAGGAAAAATATGTATCTGAGCGGTGGACACGAACATCAAGGAAAGAAAGCAAGGAATTAGATTCCGATTCAGCTTTAAACTTAATGGAATGGGCAAGATTATTAAGAGCATCAAAAAATGGATGGAAGAGACTAGTCATGAGGCCACAGAGCAAAGATGTCATCTACATAGCGGAGCCAGAGTGAAGGTGGCGCGAACAGGAGGAAGGGGAGAGCCCATAGCGAATCCGAAGGTTTGAGAATACTGTTTACCTTGGAAGGAAAAGGAATTTGAGTCCACATAAAGGCGGATAAGATCAAGAAAGACATCAGTAGGTATAGGGAGATGAAGTAACCCTTCACTGGCCTAGGGGCAGGACATGCCTCTATCCAGAACGTGAGGCCTGGAGATGTGTGAAGGGCAGGTGAAGTTGCAAGGCAGAGTGGAGAGGGTATGTAATATAAAATAACGGATGTTTTGACTCATGGTGTGGCAATATCGTATTTAAACATAAGTGTAATATACCAGAGGTAAAAAATATTGATGTGCATAATTATGTATAACTAGTGTAATTATTTGTATCTGATCATGCACTTTTTTAGGATAAGGCACTGGAAGTTAAAATAATGGGAAGTTACAAGTATATAATGTATGGGTTACTATTGGGATTACATAAAATCAACAAATTTGAGGGTGTGGAGTTTCATCTTAACTATATAGTGATTATTACTGGCAGCTATCATTCATTCAGTAGTCAACATTCATTTTCTGGCAAATGATGTTGCACCGATTATAGGGTACATTTGTGGTGCTACATCCGAATATATCATCTGTTTTGCTTGATTGGCTCTAGTTTTTAATAAATTTGGTGTTCCATTGAAAATATAAAGGATGCGAAAATTATTTTTTAGAACATGCTGTAGTCAAATCATGTAATACATGCTAGCAATTCATTCTATATAATACAGTTTAACATAGTAAGATAATCCAAATACCAGTGATTACTGCATATAAAAACATTAGTTTACCACTGTGCAATAAAACACTAATATTGGTTACCATTGTGCAATAAGACACATTTCAAGCTTCTAATGGTGCTGTCTATACACAGCCACTAATCTCCTGGTCGATATTCAAGCCTTATTCGAAGAAACCCAGGGACGTTACTGCAGTTTTCACATTCTTCATCTTGGCTGAAGTTAGAAAAAAGTTCAACCTCTTTTGTCCAATAAGCGGGTATTTTAACTTATTGTTGTAGACAGTTGTTTTCTTTTACTCTGGATGCTAAAAGCTCAGATGCTTGCTTTGACAGACTGAGGTAACGTATCAGATCATTGATTTCTTTTTGGAGAAGTGTTGGGGTGTTGAAATGTTTACTTCATATTCACTTCCACTGCTATCACCTGTGTTACATCCTAAATCCTGAGTTTCTTCAACATCTGACAAGGGAAGGTCAGGCAGTGTTGTGAACGCTGGTTTGGGAACGTCTTCGCTGTGTGGCACAGGTCATCTTGCTGACTCTAAATCAGGATATTCAGACATGACTTTCTTCTATCGATTGAAACCTTTCACATTCACCATTCAGAAATAATAATAGTCGTGGTGGATTTTCGGCTCTCTCCACACCATAGACACACACACAAGTTTAAACTTTTCCCCACTGTCGTAAGCGTTCCACACAGGTTTTGTAAATCATATGGGAAGCTCAAGACTTGTTCGCCAATTGCCACTCCAATAAACAAGATAATTTTTTTAATAAAATCTGTGATGTGTTTTCTTTGTTTTAGCAAAGAGTATTCACCACAAATGTAGCAAAATGCATTGAGATTGTTTAAGCAGACTCTTCGTGAAGAACTCATATTTGAAAGAAAAATTACAAAATGGAGGTATCAGTATTGTCACGTGGTCGTTGTTGATACAGCTCTTTTCATTAAACATCAAATCATTTAAAAAAAATCTAATTTTTATTAAAACAATCTGTATATACAAATTATCATTACTTGTATACAATATCTCAAAAGGTAGAGCCAGTTTCGAATTCATCAACCCCAAAATACCCTAAGTACCTTCAAATATCTTTGGCAGCTAATTTTTTTTCTGTTATTGACCAATGATATATTTTTTAATGGTATTTTTCTATCACTGGCATAATTTGTTGGCAATATCTGAATTATTGTATATTTTTTTTCATTTCCATTGTTTTTCAAACTTGTCATTACAAACAGGTTCATTGTGATTTATTTTTATTTTTTTCCATCACTGCCTTACATCTGGTGGCAAGTGATTCTCGCTTTATTTTGCATTTAGTAAAGCTATGCCCATATTCTTGTCTCGGTAATTTAGAATTACTATCACATATATTGTTAAATGATATCTGTTAGATTTGTATTATTTATTATTCATGATTTTTGTATACATATCTTCCAATAATATATATTTTTTAGTGTTATTATTTAGGTTTTATAATTTAAAAATATTATCAAGTGGTTACGTAAACTACCTGATTATTTTTGAGGACCAAACTCAACTCATTGATATTATATTTGATTTTATAATTATTCCACACAAATAATTTAAGTACTATAGAATAAAATGGATGTGCTTCGAAATGGATGGAAGCGGTTTTTATAACGGGGTATATACAGGAAACGAGACAGTCAAGTGGAAAAAAATATCAGAGGTTGATGTTTATAATGTTCATGACTCTACAGTCAACTTTGTCAGTACAGCCCCTAATGGGAGTTCACGTGTCAAAGGTTACTGGCTATTTCTCAGAGTTCACACACTAGTTAAAGGGGAAAGTAGAGAAGAGTATTTGTAATCACTTCTACCATTGTCACCTAAACACCTTCAGTATTACTGGATGTTCTTCTTAGTAATTAATGGTCAAACAAATAGTCTTTTATGTGTGAAGATGTACCAACATACGCATTAAGTGTTATGGTGAGTCATATTCTTAGAGGCCAAAGAATAAGGACTCGCCAGAGATGCACATCACATTAATGCTGAACTGCAGGGATTCCCTGGGATACATGAATCACTAGACAGTGTGAGCTATCTTAATTAAAGCATCGTGCTTGTTGGTCATTTGCCCAGATATACTACTCTCAAGGAAAGATCGTTAATCATGGAACGATTTGTCAGTCTTTGGTCCATGTAAGCAATTATATCTGACAGAGGATCAGAATTTACAGCCAAAACATTTCCTATGTCTGCAAAACCTTTGATACTTCTGCCTTTACCAGTGCATACTACCCGCAGGCCAATGACAGTGCATAAGTAGTTAAACAAACTATTAAGAACACCTTGGCACTATGATATGAATATATAACAAGAAAGTAGTTTCTTTAAGATACAAGAGGCTCTATTGATTTTAGTAGCAAATAATATTCAGATGATGTGGCAGTCGTAGCCTAAGTCCTCACTGGAATAGTACTCATCATGTGAGGAAGGCTGGACCAGTAATTAGTCATACGGAGACTATCCAGATCAACTGGAAAGAATAATAAATGCTATTAAATTAAAACGCTTTACCTCGGATAAGGATTTATATTGAGGATATTTTGTTAATGAATATCTTAGTGAAAAAGTAGAATATCACAAATCTGATGAGAAAGATGCTGATACAGAACAGAAAAGCATAATTCCGTGACTGGAACAACAAACAAATAACCCACACATAGGAGAGAGAAGTTTACAAAGTCACACAGTGTGACTTTGTAAATGGTCCAAGTCGGATCGTAACGTCGACGTAAGCTTCTCTCTTTAATGTGCGGGTTATTTGTGAGATTATAATAATCTATTGCATCATTTACTACCATCTCAAGGAGTTGTAACTAGGGCAATGATAAACAATTTAGACAACTTTATATTTAAGTATGTAGTTTAACCTCTAGGGAACCAAAAATTACTTTATATTATATATTACTAAATAATTTTTTTATAATATATTTTATGTTCGTTTATTTATGTATTGTATTATGTTCTTAATATATGGGTACTGCCGCTTTTGTTTAAATCTCTGTAGAGACTGCCTGATCTGATGGCAAAGAAGAACAGTGACCATGATGTATGACTTTATCCAGAGAGACCTGGGATGGTATTTGGTAACAGAAGTATTTCAGAAGGTGCCAGATGAAAGATTGGTATTTTGGGTCATGGTTGTCCTTTATGTTATCGCACTGGTCAACAAATGGCATCTTTAGGAAGAAGGTGGTAATATCTAGGATAATGCCCTTCTCGAGTAAGCTAGAACTTCATCCTCTGATGTTCACTGAGGAAACTGTAGAGCGTGCTAAATTGATTTCGTCTGTCTTTCCATTGGTAAATAACTGTAAACAGGACTAATTACAATAACACCAAAAAATATTTTCGAGGCTGTAAACAAAATAAATTTGTTATTGTAGCAGTACCTTGCATTTCACATAAAATTTATTCAGAGATAAGGAATACGAATTGTGTGACATTTGCATCATGTTTTTTTTATGGGATATTGCAAATATATATATAATTTGACTCTTGCTTTCCTGCTGCTTAGTGGGTTGTTGGACATCACAGCTATCACCACCAGTTTCGAGCTTCCTTATTGTGTATTCATTTGACCACGCTGTTCATTATTCTCATTTCCAAAATTCCTTGGTTCCTGATTAGCAACTGTACTTCTCTACCTCTTTCTTTTCCCCTGTCTTTTTATCATTATTTCATAACCTGAGCAGAATGCGTCTGTTAACACTTCCGGGAGCTAGTCTCTGTTATTACTACAATGTCCAGGGATGCCTCTAATATTATCTCTTTCCATTCATAGCTCCTTATTTGTTATCCCGTCTGCATCTGTCACAATATCAGATTCTCTTCTGGTATTGTGCTGTGGTTCTCGGGCTCCTATTCTTCCTATCTTTGCCCATAAGTCAGGGAAGGAGAGAAGTATAGAGGAAAGTGGAGGTTAGGAGTAAAACTTAAACCTGGTTGTTGAGGTGGATATTGTACTGGGAAGGGGTGACACCGTGGGTGTGGGAGGAGAAAGGGAAGGGTAGGGAACAAGGGAAAGGGGAAAATGTGCCCTTGGGTGTAAGGGGGAGGGGTTGAAAGTGAGAAAGGGTGGTGTAGGTGGGGTAAGGTGATTGTGTGTGTGTGTGTGTGTGTGTGTGTGTGTGTGTGTGTGTGTGTGTGTGTGTGTGTGTTGTGGCCATGTGGTAAGTGTGTGTGTTGTGGTGAGTGTGTGTTGTGGCCGTGTGGTGAGTGTGTGTTGTGGCCGTGTGGTGAGTGTGTGTTGTGGCCTTGTGGTGAGTGTGTGTTGTGGCCTTGTGGTGAGTGTGTGTTGTGGCCGTGTGGTGTGTGTTGTGGCCGTGTGGTGAGTGTGTGTGTTGTGGCCATGTGGTGAGTATGTTGTGGCCATGTGGTGAGCCTGTGTTGTGGCCATGTGGTGAGTGTGTTGTGGCCATGTGAGTGTTTGTGTTCTGGCCGTGTGGTGAGGGTGTGTGTTGTGGCCATGTGGTGAGTGTGTGCGTTGTGGTCATGTGGTGAGTGTGTGTTGTGGCCATGTGGTGAGTGTTGTGGCCATGGGGTGTACTGGGGCAATGTGGTTAGTCTGTTGCGGCCAGTGTGTGGTGTGGCCATAGTGTGAGTTGACAGTGTGTTGTGAGACAATGGTGTGAGCTGCCAGTGTGTTGTGTGACAATGGTGTGAGCTGCCAGTGTGCTATGTGGCAATGGTTCGAGCTGCCCGTGTGTTACGTGACAACGGTGTGAGCTGCCAGTGTGTTGTGTGACAATGGTGTTAGCTGCCAGTGTGTTGAGTGACAATGGTGTGAGCTGCCAGTGTGTTGTATGACAATGGTGTGAGCTGCCAGAATGTTGTGTGATAATAGTGTGAGCTGCCAGTGCGTTGTGTGACAATGGTGTGAGCTGCTATTGTGTTGTGTGACAATGGTGTGAGCTGCTATTGTGTTGTGTGACAATGGTGTGAGCTGCCAGTGTGTTGTGTGACAATGGTGTGAGCTGCCAGTGTGTTGTATGACAATGGTGTGAGCTGCCAGAATGTTGTGTGATAATAGTGTGAGCTGCCAGTGCGTTGTGTGACAATGGTGTGAGCTGCTATTGTGTTGTGTGACAATGGTGTGAACTGCCAGTGTGTTGCGTGACAATGGTGTGAGCTGCCAGTGTATAGCGTGACAATGGTGTGAGCTGCCAGTGTATAGCGTGACAATGGTGTGAGCTGCCAGTGTGTTGTGTAACAATGGTGTGAGCTGCCAGTGTGTTGTGTGACAATGGTGTGAGCTGCCAGTGTGTGGTGTGACAATGGTGTGAGCTGCCAGTGTGTGGTGTGACAATGGTGTGAACTGCCAGTGTGTGGTGTGACAATGGTGTGAGCTGCCAGTGTGTGGTGTGACAATGGTGTGAACTGCCAGTGTGTTGTGTGACAATGGTCTTAGCTGCCAGTGTGTTGTGTGACAATGGTGTGAGCTGCCAGTGTGTTGTGTGGCAATGGTGTGAGCAGCCAGTGTGTTGTGTGACAATGGTGTGAGCTGCCAGTGTGTTGTGTGGCAATGGTGTGAGCAGCCAGTGTGTGGTGTGACAATGGTGTGAGCTGCCAGTGTGTGGTGTGACAATGGTGTGAGCTGCCAGTGTGTTGTATGACAATGGTGTGAGCTGCCAGTGTGTTGTATGACAATGGTGTGAGCTGCCAGTGTGTTGTATGACAATGGTGTGAGCTGCCAGTGTGTTGTATGACAATGGTGTGAGCTGCCAGTGTGTTGTATGACAATGGTGTGAACTCCCAGTGTGTGGTGTGACAATGGTGTGAACTGCCAGTGTGTTGTGTGACAATGGTGTGACCTGCCAGTGTGTTGTGTGACAATGGTGTGAGCTGCCAGTGTGTGGTGTGACAATGGTGTGAGCTGCCAGTGTGTTGTATGACAATGGTGTGAGCTGCCAGTGTGTTGTATGACAATGGTGTGAGCTGCCAGTGTGTTGTATGACAATGGTGTGAGCTGCCAGTGTGTTGTATGACAATGGTGTGAACTCCCAGTGTGTGGTGTGACAATGGTGTGAACTGCCAGTGTGTTGTGTGACAATGGTGTGACCTGCCAGTGTGTTGTGTGACAATGGTGTGAGCTGCCAGTGTGTGACAATGGTGTGAGCTGCCAGTGTGTGACAATGGTGTGAGCTGCCAGTGTGTGTGACAATGGTGTGAGCTGCCAGTGTGTGTGACAATGGTGTGAGCTGCCAGTGTGTGTGACAATGGTGTGAGCTGCCAGTGTGTTGTGTGACAATGGTGTGAGTGCATGGTTAAGAGGTACCAAGGTTTAGTATTGTCATGTAGGGAGATGTCAGTGCATGGTGTGGTCATGCGGTCACATACGAATATATTGCGTAAAACATGTGATTTGTCGTCTTTTTTTCACTATAAAGCCACTCAACGATGATGATTCTCAACGATGATTCTTCTCAACGATGATTCTTCTCAACGATGATTCTTCTCAACGATGATTCTTCTCAACGATGATTCTTGGCTGCAACTGTCACCTACACACGAGCTACAGTTACAGTGGCTGCAACTGTCACCTACGCACGAGCTACAGTTACAGTGGCTGCAACTGTCACCTACGCACGAGCTACAGTTACAGTGGCTGCAACTGTCACCTACGCACGAGCTACAGTTACAGTGGCTGCAACTGTCACCTACGCACGAGCTACAGTTAGTGGCTGCAACTGTCACCTACACACGAGCTACAGTTACAGTGGCTGCATCTATCACCTACGCACGAGCTACAGTTACAGTGGCTGCAACTGTCACCTACGCACGAGCTACAGTTACAGTGGCTGCATCTATCACCTACGCACGAGCTACAGTTACAGTGGCTGCATCTATCACCTACGCACGAGCTACAGTTACAGTGGCTGCATCTATCACCTACGCACGAGCTACAGTTACAGTGGCTGCAACTGTCACCTACGCACGAGCTACAGTTACAGTGGCTGCATCTATCACCTACGCACGAGCTACAGTTACAGTGGCTGCAACTGTCACCTACGCACGAGCTACAGTTACAGTGGCTGCAACTGTCACCTACGCACGAGCTACAGTTACAGTGGCTGCAACTGTCACCTACGCACGAGCTACAGTTACAGTGGCTGCAACTATCACCTACGCACGAGCTACAGTTACAGTGGCTGCAACTGTCACCTACGCACGAGCTACAGTTACAGTGGCTGCATCTATCACCTACGCACGAGCTACAGTTACAGTGGCTGCAACTGTCACCTACGCACGAGCTACAGTTACAGTGGCTGCAACTGTCACCTACGCACGAGCTACAGTTACAGTGGCTGCAACTGTCACCTACGCACGAGCTACAGTTACAGTGGCTGCAACTGTCACCTACGCACGAGCTACAGTTACAGTGGCTGCAACTGTCACCTACGCACGAGCTACAGTTACAGTGGCTGCAACTGTCACCTACGCACGAGCTACAGTTACAGTGGCTGCAACTATCACCTACGCACGAGCTACAGTTACAGTGGCTGCAACTGTCACCTACGCACGAGCTACAGTTACAGTGGCTGCAACTGTCACCTACGCACGAGCTACAGTTACAGTGGCTGCAACTGTCACCTACGCACGAGCTACAGTTACAGTGGCTGCAACTGTCACCTACGCACGAGCTACAGTTACAGTGGCTGCAACTGTCACCTACGCACGAGCTACAGTTACAGTGGCTGCAACTGTCACCTACGCACGAGCTACAGTTACAGTGGCTGCAACTGTCACCTACGCACGAGCTACAGTTACAGTGGCTGCAACTGTCACCTACGCACGAGCTACAGTTACAGTGGCTGCAACTGTCACCTACGCACGAGCTACAGTTACAGTGGCTGCAACTGTCACCTACGCACGAGCTACAGTTACAGTGGCTGCAACTGTCACCTACGCACGAGCTACAGTTACAGTGGCTGCAACTGTCACCTACCCACTAGCTACAGCTACAGTAAACCTGGTATTTTTTTAATTTATTAATAAAGGGTTCACAAAACAGACAAGTTGATAAATGAGACAGTTTTACAACGTTTTGGTATCTTGATTCTGGAAAAGTTTCCTACACAGTGGCTTCTTCAGTCCACTGCAGAAGAAGGTGGAAGATGAGGAGTTTGAGGTAATTAGTCCCTCAGCCTGAAGGTTAAGGGACTAATTACCTAACGCAGTTAGTATGATCACCATTTATTACCGCCGCTCTTCTTTTACTCCCACTTACAGTTTAACAGGAACTATTAGTTCTTACTGATCGAAATCTCTACACAACCTTTAGTCCAGCTGGCGGAGGTGGCTATTTACTCCAGCTGGCAGAAGTGGCTATTTACTCCAGCTGGCAGAAGTGGCTATTTACTCCAGCTGGCAGAAGTGGCTATTTACTCCTGCTGGCAGAAGTGGCTATTTACTCCTGCTGGCGGAGGTGGCTATTTACTACAGCTGGCGGAGGTGGCTATTCACTACAGCTGGCGGAGGTGGCTATTCACTCCAGCTGGCAGAAGTGGCTATTTACTCCTGCTGGCGGAGGTGGCTATTTACTCCTGCTGGCGTAGGTGGCTATTTACTACAGCTGACGGAGGTGGCTATTCACTACAGCTGGCGGAGGTGGCTATTCACTCCAGCTGGCAGAAGTGGCTATTTACTCCTGCTGGCGGAGGTGGCTATTTACTCCTGCTGGCGGAGGTGGCTATTTACTCCTGCTGGCGTAGGTGGCTATTTACTACAGCTGACGGAGGTGGCTATTTACTCCAGCTGGCAGAAGTGGCTATTTACTACAGCTGGCAGAAGTGGCTATTTACTCCAGCTGGCAGAAGTGGCTATTTACTCCTGCTGGCGGAGGTGGCTATTTACTACAGCTGGCGGAGGTGGTTATTTACTACAGCTGGCAGAAGTGGCTATTTACTCCAGCTGGCAGAAGTGGCTATTTACTCCTGCTGGCGGAGGTGGCTATTTACTACAGCTGGCGGAGGTGGCTATTCACTACAGCTGGCGGAGGTGGCTATTCACTCCAGCTGGCAGAAGTGGCTATTTACTACAGCTGGCAGAAGTGGCTATTTACTCCAGCTGGCAGAAGTGGCTATTTACTCCTGCTGGCGGAGGTGGCTATTTACTACAGCTGGCGGAGGTGGCTATTTACTCCTGCTGGCGGAGGTGGCTATTTACTCCAGCTGGCGGAGGTGGCTATTTACTGCAGCTGGCGGAGGTGGCTATTTACTCCAGCTGGCGGAGGCGGCTATTTACTCCAGCTGGCGGAGGCGGCTATTTTAGGTATAATTTAGGCTATAACAGCGATCGAAATTTTAGTCTTCCTAATGTAAGCCCCTGGTGTGTATATTTACATACTGATACATGTACATACTTCAGATCAGCTACTATAATTATTTATTTCCACTGTAATTAGTTTCCACTGAGTACTCTCCACTACGTCACTTTTACGTTATTCCACTGCCTGACAACTCTGACTGAAGAAATACTCCCAAACATCCCTTTGACTCATCTGAGTCTTCAACTTACAATTGTGACTTGTTGTTTCTGTGTCCCCTCCCTGGAACATCCTGCCTTT
>NC_091348.1:516109-523678 GCF_038502225.1 Cherax quadricarinatus
AGAGGTGCCTGTGCTAACTTTCCTATGGTGTAGAAATATACCTAGTTGGATGAATCTTATTGTGGCTAGCTGGTCTAGTGGCTAACGCGACGGGCTGGAGTTTTGAGACTCTATGACCGCGGGTTCAATCCCGGCCGGGGGTATGGCTTTAGAACTATTAACAGACGTTTTAAGAACTATTAACAGACGTTTTAGAACTATTAACAGACACTTTAGAACTATTAACAGGCGTTTTAGAACTATTAACAGGCGTTTTAAGAACTATTAACAGACGCTTTAGAACTATTAACAGACGTTTTAAGAACTATTAACAGACGCTTTAGAACTGTTAACAGACGCTTTAGAACTATTAACAAACGTTTTAAGAACTATTAACAGACGTTTTAGAACTATTAACAGACGCTTTAGAACTATTAACAGACGTTTTAAATTATTAACAGGCGTTTTAGAACTATTAACAGACGCTTTAGAAATATTAACAGACGTTTTAAATTATTAACAGGCGTTTTAGAACTATTAACAGACGTTTTAAAACTATTAACAGGCGTTTTAGAACTATTTGCAGACGTGTCAGAACGACACACAAACATGTTATTCTTTATTCTTCTTAATAAATGCTACCCTTGTTTTTACACGACATAACTTTGATTTAGTTACAGAAACTGACAATACGCATTGCAGGTTTAAAAAAAAAACTGAATAATAAATAATTTTATTTTAGCTGCATATTGAAATTCTGAAAATACGCCGTACGACACCTTCGAAAAAAGCATTAATGCTCTTACTCCAAGTAATTAGAAAATAGAAATTTAACTTGTAAATAAGTTAGGCTTTTTTTTTTTGGCGTAATTTTTTTTATACATTGACTACAGCACACTGCGTAATATTTGTGTTAAGTCGCTGTATAACTTCAAGCAGCTAATCGATGATGTTTGAAAATAACTGATAAGCCAATGATAAGTAGCCTGATGCACTTTGAAGTCTGATAAGTAAATTCTGCTGAAAATAAACCGAAGCCAATTTGATATCTGTTAACTGTTTCTTCTTTTTTGGTGTGAATGTTAATGTATCCAGATAGTTAATTTTCACAATAGAGAAAAAAGACGTTTTTTTAATTGGAAAAACTTTTCGCCCTGTGATGAGCTTTGGCAAGTCACGACCACTGAAACTAGAGGTCTGATGTATTTGAAGAACCATTAATGCAAGGAACTCAACCTTCTCATAGTTGGATCGACTCAGATTATCACCCATTCCCAATTTCCTGGGCGCTGTACGACCCCCTACGTATTTAACACTCCTTGAATGTAATTACTGTAGCATGATATCGTAAGTTCACAGAAAGATACGTTGTCCCAATAAAATCTTGTTCCGCATCTCTTGTCATTTCTCAAGTACAAAATTCCATAATGATGCTTGGTAATGGTAAGACGTTCAGAATAACTGACTGAATATTACCTAGAACCATGTATCACGCAGGTCTTTGTGTCACCTAATTCTGTGTGTTCCTTGGGTCAATGTTTTACTCACGGTTCTGTGTAGCGCAGATGTATAACTTACCCAGGTCCACGTGTTTTCAGTGTGCATGTGTTAGTAAGGTTCATGTGTTAATCATGTCTTTGTGTTATCGACGTCCATGTTTAATCCAGATCTTTTTCTTACTGCAGTTCATGTGTTGCTGAAGTTCATGTGTTGCTGAAGTTCATGTGTTGCTGAAGTTCATGTGTTGCTGAAGTTCGTGTGTTGCTGAAGTTCATGTGTTGCTGAAGTTCATGTGTTGCTGAAGTTCGTGTGTTGCTGAAGTTCATGTGTTGCTGAAGTTCGTGTGTTGCTGAAGTTCATGTGTTGCTGAAGTTCATGTGTTGCTGAAGTTCATGTGTTGCTGAAGTTCATGTGTTGCTGAAGTTCATGTGTTGCTGAAGTTCATGTGTTGCTGAAGTTCATGTGTTGCTGAAGTTCATGTGTTGCTGAAGTTCGTGTGTTGCTGAAGTTCGTGTGTTGCTGAAGTTCATGTGTTGCTGAAGTTCATGTGTTGCTGAAGTTCATGTGTTGCTGAAGTTCATGTGTTGCTGAAGTTCATGTGTTGCTGAAGTTCATGTGTTGCTGAAGTTCATGTGTTGCTGAAGTTCATGTGTTGCTGAAGTTCGTGTGTTGCTGAAGTTCGTGTGTTGCTGAAGTTCATGTGTTGCTGAAGTTCATGTGTTGCTGAAGTTCATGTGTTGCTGAAGTTCGTGTGTTGCTGAAGTTCATGTGTTGCTGAAGTTCATGTGTTGCTGAAGTTCATGTGTTGCTGAAGTTCATGTGTTGCTGAAGTTCGTGTGTTGCTGAAGTTCGTGTGTTGCTGAAGTTCATGTGTTGCTGAAGTTCATGTGTTGCTGAAGTTCATGTGTTGCTGAAGTTCATGTGTTGCTGAAGTTCGTGTGTTGCTGAAGTTCGTGTGTTGCTGAAGTTCGTGTGTTGCTGAAGTTCATGTGTTGCTGAAGTTCATGTGTTGCTGAAGTTCATGTGTCGCTGAAGTTCATGTGTTGCTGAAGTTCATGTGTCGCTGAAGTTCATGTGTCGCTGAAGTTCATGTGTCGCTGAAGTTCATGTGTTGCTGAAGTTCATGTGTCATCTTGGTTTGTGTTACTAAGGTTCTTGAACTACTCAGTTGCATACAGTGGACCCCTGGATTTCGTCCGGTGCAGAAATCGTACAATTCAGATTTCGACCACTTTTTTTGACTAATTTTTACCCCGGATTCCGTACATCTGCTCGGATATCGTCCGTACCAGACGCGTCCACCTGGGCCACTCAAACGTTCCTGACTCACTTTTGGGCACATTAAGTGTCTTATTTTACGATAATGTAGACATTTTCATTAATCCATCTATGATATTTTCTTCAAAATTCTATAAGAAACATGTTACATAGCATATAAACATGCAATGTTTATGTGCTATGGACGTGTGCTAGCCAGGCAGAAGGAAAACATTACGTTATCTCTGGTCCAGCACTAGGAGAAAACTGTATGAATCTGCGTTTCGTCCAGTCACCGCCCTTAATACGTACATAAAGCTTTTGTTTACAGTTCTCGGCATGAAGTATGATGGAAGAACATATGTCGATGGTAATAATATGGCTCTAGGCCGCATTAAAAAAGATGTGGAAGAGTTGGTGGAGAAATATCACCTTTACAAAGCTGTTGCAATCCATGTCTGCATGGTCCAGTGACTCTCAAGCTGGTTCTGGTGCCAGTAAAAGACAAAGAAGGTAAGTAATCCCGGATAGGGCTTTGATACCTGAAGTCCTTATGAAGGGAGATCCCCCTTCCAAACAACAAGTTCTTCTCCCTCTCCCCTCCTTGCGATCTTACATACGTCAAAAAGTCTCTTCAATAAAGGTAAAAGTGATTTAAATGTTTATTAAAAAGTAAAAGTGATTGAAATGTCCATTAAAATCAGTCATTTATATTTATTTCTCATTGTTTTCTGTATGTAAAACTATAGTTATTCTCTATAAAATGTATTTTTGTTAATATTTTTGGGTGTCTGGAACGGATTAAGTGGATTTACATTATTTCTTATGAGAAATATTACTTCGGTTTAGTCCATTTCGGATTTTGGCCGACCTTCTGGAACGGATTAAGGACGAAAACCGGGGTATTACTGTATGTTGCTCTAGTCCATGTGATGCCTGTACCTATGTGCTACTTAGATTTGAGTGCTAGCTTTGTCCATGTATTATCTTAGGTCCATTTGCTGTTCAAGTATGTGCTAACCACGTCGATGTGTTACCTATATGTGTGTGTGTTAATCAGGTCCACGAGCAACCCAGTTCTGTTTGTTACCCACGTTCATATATTACCCAGGTTCATGTGTTTCTCAGATTCATATATTACCCAGGTTCATGTGTTTCTCAGGTTCATATATTACCCAGGTTCATGTGTTTCTCAGGTTCATATATTACCCAGGTTCATGTGTTTCTCAGATTCATATATTACCCAGGTTCATGTGTTTCTCAGGTTCATATATTACCCAGGTTCATGTGTTTCTCAGGTTCATATATTACCCAGGTTCATGTGTTTCTCAGGTTCATATATTACCCAGGTTCATGTGTTTCTCAGGTTCATATATTACCCAGGTTCATGTGTTTCTCAGGTTCATATATTACTTAGGTTCATGTGTTTCTCAGGTTCATATATTACTTAGGTTCATGTGTTTCTCAGGTTCATATATTACTTAGGCTCATGTGTTTCTCAGGTTCATAAATTACCCACGTTCATGTGTTTCTCAGGTTCATATATTACCCAGGTTTGTGTGTTTCTCAGGTTCATATATTACTTAGGTTCATGTGTTTCTCAGGTTCATATATTACTTACGTTCATGTGTTTCTCAGGTTCATATATTACCCAGGTTCATGTGTTTCTCAGGTTCATATATTACTTACGTTCATGTGTTTCTCAGGTTCATATATTACCCAGGTTCATGTGTTTCTCAGGTTCATGTATTACTTAGGTTCATGTGTTTCTCAGGTTCATATATTACCCACGTTCATGTGTGTCTCAGGTTCATGTGTGTCTCAGGTTCATGTGTGTCTCAGGTTCATGTGTGTCTCAGGTTCATGTGTGTCTCAGGTTCATGTGTGTCTCAGGTTCATGTGTGTCTCAGGTTCATGTGTGTCTCAGGTTCATGTGTTTCTCGGGTCCATGTGTTTCTCGGGTCCATGTGTTTCTCGGGTCCATGTGTTTCTCGGGTCCATGTGTTTCTCGGGTCCATGTGTTTCTCAGGTCCATGTGTTTCTCAGGTCCAAGTGTTTCTCAGGTCCAAGTGTTTCTCAGGTCCATGTGTTTCTCAGGTCCATGTGTGTTATCGAGGTCTGTGTGTCATCCAGAACCATGTGTTACCTAGGAAAATGTGTAACTTAGTCTTGTGTGTTACCCAGGTTAGTGTGTTACTTAGGTCCATGTATTACTTAGGGTCACGCATTACCCAGGTCGGTGTGTTACTCAAGCGCATGTGTCACCATTTCTATGTGTTACTCCGTTCCATGTGATACCCAGTTTCATGTGCACCTCAGATCCATGTGTTTAAAAGGTCCATGTATTACCCAGGCCTATGTGGTACTTGGGTCCTTGTATGTATCACTCAAGTCATGGGATGATCCAGGACCATGTGATACTCAGCTTCATGATAGTGCGTCCTAGGCTTATGTGTCACCCAGGTTTATGTATTATGCTGGTCCATGTGTTACCAAGGTCCATGTATTACTTAGGTCCAGGAACATATATTTCTTAAGTGTATGTGTTGCGTAAATCCTTTTTAATCCAGATTCACCTATTAGTCTAGTCCAGGGGCGAGTAAGTTCTTCCATAAGAAGAGTCACATATAATACTCTATATATTTCTGAATGCTCAACAGCCACCGAAAATATTACTTTAAAAGTGTATTTTACTTTAACTAAAATCAGTGTTAAGTATTAATCAGAAAATTACTTA
Organism: Cherax quadricarinatus; assembly: GCF_038502225.1. Classification (NCBI taxonomy): domain Eukaryota; kingdom Metazoa; phylum Arthropoda; class Malacostraca; order Decapoda; family Parastacidae; genus Cherax; species Cherax quadricarinatus. Next base: position 521,583 of record NC_091348.1, read on the forward strand.
TCTACACTACACTGCACTTCATGCAGTACACACAAGTGCACATAACGTGCACTTGTGTGTACTGCATGAAGAGTGATGGTGCAGAGTACAGGTGCAACATCCATACTTGTTTAAAACATATTTTGATCATGTTCAGAGTTTGGACACGTAATGCATATGGATGTTTGGAAAAATAATGTGAGTTACCCATATAATATATATATATATATATATATATATATATATATATATATATATATATATATATTGTGACCACGAACAAGTGGTATTGAATCAATAACAACACTGCTTGGTTCTTGTAGGATTGGGTGGTCCTATGGGCTAAGGCGTCATGTGATTTTCACTCGCCACAAGACAGGGCCAAAACGACATGGGTTCAGATCCTCGGCTAGTCGCATTGTTGTTTAGATTTTTTTTTATTAACACACTGGCCGATTCCCACCAAGGCAGGGTGGCCCGAAAAAGAAAAACTTTCACGATCATTCACTCCATCACTGTCTTCCCAGAAGGGTGTTTTACACTACAGTTTTTAAACTGCAACATTAACACCCCTCCTTCAGAGTGCAGGCACTGTACTTCCCATCTCCAGGACTCAAGTCCGGCCTGCCGGTTTCCCTGAACACCTTCATAAATGTTACTTTGCTCACACTCCAACAGCACGTCAAGTATTAAAAATCATTTGTCTCCATTCATTTGTCTCCATGACAGTATTGCTCACGTTCATTTGTTAACTTGGTACATAAGTCGTTCAGATCCACGTGTAAGCCAGGTCCATGTGTTACTCAGGTTCCTGCGTAACCTTTATATTACTCAGGTACCTGTAAGTGTTGTGATTAAATGTATTTTTTACCTAGGTAAGTGCATCACTGTTGTCCACGTGTAATTCAGGTACATATTTTAATCAGGTCCACTTTAAGTCAATCTTTCAATCATCTACTAGCCAGAGGTCAATCTTTCTTCCTCCTTTTGTTTGTTATAAAGTTGCGACATACTAGTCACTCACCCATATATTACCACATACTAAATTTCAGCTTAGTTACTAGGCGTTCATCATAGGCTCATTATCATTTTGGTTACAAGGACACTTTTCCAGTGTGTTTTTCTTCCATGGACACTTTTCCAGAGTGTTTTGGTTGCAAGGACACTTTTCCAGAGGGTTTTTGTTCCAAGGACATTTTCCAGAGTGTTTTGGTTCCAAGGACACTTTTCCAGAGTGTTTTAGATTCCCAGGGCATGAATCTGAGTGGGAGGTCATTCTTCTTTTACAACTAAATTTGTTTCGTTATTTTTGTGAACCGAGAGAATTTTCCACTTATCACAACCCCAAATTCTTTTACTCCAGCACATGTAAGAGGCCTATTAGCTGTACTCCAAAACCTCAAAAATGTACAAAGTTGCACTTCACACATTTTAAGGCGCACTGGAGCGGTAGATCAACTCCTATAGGCCTGCGAAAATATGTAACAAATCACCCTCCATATCTATGTTGGATTTGTCCGTCGTGTTGTTGATGCTACACTGGGTGATGTGGAGACGGAGACAACACAGTAATATCGTAGGGGTTCTTGAATGGAGAAATCGAGGGTTGAAGGTAGACACACTTGTTGGATGGTAACGATGTATTGTCAGACTGTGATGATGGGAAATGGAGCCCAGCCTCTGCCTGTCCTAGCCTGGATGTCTACGCCGACTGAGAGGGAGGCAGAGGTACGAGCCTACACATGCGCATCCCGTGACGTCACACAGTCACAGGCCTACAAGGGATCTCCTATCTAAAGCACATGGATGATACTAATATGCTATGCTATATAACACAGGGATCAGCAACTATGCTGACAGCTCGGTCATGTTACGTATGTCGTCTCGACATACACTACTATCTATAGGCTGAACAGGCAGGCGGTTCTGGGCTGATTCTATACAATAACAAATTCATATATAACTTAGAACTAGTGGATGGTATCATAATGGATGTTACAACATGAGTTTTACGTAATGGGTGTTAACGTAATGAGTTTTAACATAATGAGTTTTAACGTAATGCATTACAAACTATAAGAGCAAATCATTGTACAATATGGATGGAATTGATCGAT
>NC_091348.1:526278-566271 GCF_038502225.1 Cherax quadricarinatus
GGTACTCGAAAGGGAGAAACCGACCAATCAAGCTGATTCTCAGGACGGAAACAGTGCGGAACAGGATCCTCCAAGAGAAACCACGATTGAAATACTCGGAAGAGTACAAGAGGGTGTTCCTAGACAGAGACAGAACACAATCAGAACGACAGCAGCTGAGGGAGAGGAAAAAAAAGCGAAAGGAGCTAGGAAAAGAGACAAGGATGGAACCAGCAGAGGTCAGTCAGAGCAGAACAGAACAGCAAGGGCAAGCACACACACAACTATTCTCAGAAACATACAACCTATCACACCATCCCAACACACACTACAATCCATACCCACAGCCTCCACCCAACACCGAGCTATAGAATCCCACAGTATGCTACCAGGTCTCCCACCTTCACAGGCCCCCCAAACCACAATGTTGGAAAGGAAACTGAAGGTATCGTACACAAACGCTGATGGAATAACAAATAAGTGGGAGGAGTGACATGAAAGAGTCAGAGGCATCACCGGACATCATAGCTTTCACAGAAACCAAGCTTACAGGTATGATAACAGATGCCATCATTCCAACTGGACACCAAATCCTGAGGAAAGACAGAGGGAACAGGGGGGGTGGAGGAGTGGCATTGCTGATCAAAAATCGCTGGAATTTTGATGAGCTGGAGAGAGGAGACAGCGGAGAAGAAAGTGATTACATAGCGGGAACGCTTCACTCTGGAGGTCCCAATGTGGTAATAGCAGTGATGTATAACCCACCACAGAACAGCAGGAGGCCAAGGCAAGAGTACGACGAGAGCAATAGAGCGATGGTTGACACACTGGCTAGAGTGGCCAGAAGAGCTCATGCATGCAGGGCAAAGCTCCTGATCATGGGTGACTTTAACCACAAGGAGATCGATTGGGAGAACTTGGACCCACATGGGGGCCAAGATACATGGAGGGCTAAGATGATGGAGGTGGTACTGGAAAACTTCATGTACCAACACGTAAGGGAGAGGAGAGAGAGAGGAGAGGATGAACCAGCAAGGCTGGACTTAGTATTCACCTTGAGTAGTGCAGATATCGAGGACATCACATATGAAAGACCCCTTGGGGCCAGTGACCATGTGGTTTTAAGCTTCGAATACACAGCAGAGCTACAAGTGGAGGGAGAAGCAGGAAGGCCAGGACGAATGAAGCCAAACTACAAGAAAGGGGACTACACAGGAATGAGGAACTTCCTGAATGGGGTTCAGTGGGACAGAGAACTGGCAGGGAAGCCATTTAATGAGATGATGGAATATGTAGCAACAAAATGCAAGGAGGCTGAGGGGAGGTTTGTACCCAAGGGTAACAGGAATAATGAAAAAGCCAGGATGAGCCCATGGTTTACCCAAAGGTGCAGGGAGGCAAAAACCAAGTGTGCTAGGGAATGGAAGAAATATAGAAGGCAAAGGACCCAGGAGAATAAGGAGAGCAGTCGTAGAGCCAGAAATGAATACGCACAGATAAGAAGGGAGGCCCAAAGACAATATGAAAATGACATAGCAGCGAAAGCCAAATCTGACCCGAAACTGTTGTACAGCCACATCAGGAGGAAAACAACAGTCAAGGACCAGGTAATCAGGCTAAGGAAGGAAGGAGGAGAGACAACAAGAAATGACCGTGAAGTATGTGAGAAACTCAACAAGAGATTCAAAGAAGTGTTCACAGAGGAGACAGAAGGGGCTCCAGAAAGACTGAGAGGTGGGGCACACCACCATGTGCTGGACACAGTGCACACAACCGAGGAAGAAGTGAAGAGGCTTCTGAGTGAGCTAGATACCTCAAAGGCAATGGGGCGAGATAACATCTCCCCATGGGTATTGAGAGAGGGAGCAGAGGCGCTATGTGTACCCCTAACAACAATATTCAATACATCTATCGAAACAGGGAGATTGCCTGAGGCATGGAAGACAGCAAATGTAGTCCCAATCTTTTAAAAAGGAGACAGACATGAAGCATTGAACTACAGACCAGTGTCACTGACATGTATAGTATGCAAAATCATGGAGAAGATTACCAGGAGAAGAGTGGTCGAACACCTAGAAAGGAATGATCTCATCAACAGCAGCCAACATGGTTTCAGGGACGGAAAATCCTGTGTCACAAACCTACTGGAGTTCTATGACATGGTGACAGCAGTAAGACAAGAGAGAGAGGGGTGGGTGGATTGCATATTCTTGGACTGCAAGAAGGCGTTTGACACAGTTCCACACAAGAGATTGGTGCAAAAACTGGAGGACCAAGCAGGGATAACAGGGAAGGCACTACAATGGATCAGGGAATACTTGTCAGGAAGACAGCAGCGAGTCATGGTACGTGGCGAGGTGTCAGAGTGGGCACCTGTGACCAGCGGGGTCCCGCAGGGGTCAGTCCAAGGACCAGTGCTGTTTCTGGTATTTGTGAACGACATGACGGAAGGAATAGACTCTGAGGTGTCCCTGTTTGCAGATGACGTGAAGTTGATGAGAAGAATTCACTCGATCGAAGACCAGGCAGAACTACAAAGGGATCTGGACAGGCTGCAGACCTAGTCCAGCAATTGGCTCCTGGAGTTCAATCCCACCAAGTGCAAAGTCATGAAGATTGGGGAAGGGCAAAGAAGACCGCAGACTGAGTACAGTCTAGGGGGCCAGAGACTACAAACCTCATTCAAGGAAAAAGATCTTGGGGTGAGTATAACACCAGGCACATCTCCTGAAGCGCACATCAACCAAATAACTGCTGCAGCATATGGGCGCCTAGCAAACCTCAGAACAGCATTCCGACATCTTATTAAGAAATCGTTCAGGACCCTGTACACCGTGTACGTTAGGCCCATATTGGAGTATGCGGCACCAGTTTGGAACCCACACCTAGCCAAGCACGTAAAGAAACTAGAGAAAGTGCAAAGGTTTGCAACAAGACTAGTCCCAGAGCTAAGAGGTATGTCCTACGAGGAGAGGTTAAGGGAAATCAACCTGACGACACTGGAGGACAGGAGAGATAGGGGGGACATGATATCGACATACAAAATACTGAGAGGAATTGACAAGGTGGACAAAGACAGGATGTTCCAGAGATTAGACACAGTAACAAGGGGACACAGTTGGAAGTTGAAGACACAGATGAATCACAGGGATGTTAGGAAGTATTTCTTCAGCCACAGAGAAGTCAGTAAGTGGAATAGTTTGGGAAGCGATGTAGTGGAGGCAGGATCCATACATAGCTTTAAGCAGAGGTATGATAAAGCTCACGGTTCAGGGAGAGTGACCTAGTAGCGACCAGTGAAGAGGCGGGGCCAGGAGCTCGGACTCGACTCCCGCAACCTCAACTAGGTGAGTACACACACACACACACACACACACACACACACACGCACACGCACACACACACACACACAAAAAAAAAAAGAGAGGTAATGCTTTATTTACATTGAACAAAGTCAGGGTATTTTTTTTTAGAATGGTTTGTAACACAGTCACCACTGTTGTTAAAATACACTCATAATAATCATAATATAATAATATCTTTATTTACTACAAGTACAAGGTATGCAGGCCTAGTTAACATCAATGACATACTAATGTATAGAAAGCCCCTTGTTATGCAGAGTATTTTGGGCAAATTAGGTCAATTTTGTCCCAGGATGCGACCCACACCAGTCGACTAACACCCAGGTACCCATTTTACTGATGGGTGAACAGGGACAAAAGATGTAAGGAAACACGCCTAACGCTTCCACCCTTGCCGGGAATCGTACCGCGGACCCTCAGCGTGTGAAGCGAGAGCATTGCCTCACAGGCCACGTTGGTATTTCATCAATATTTCTGAGTGAGTTGTCTCTGAATTCATTAATTTTATCGCATTCCAGTACATAATGACGCAAGGTGTGACAGTTTACATTTCGTTTTGTTTACATCTTTGGTGGTGATTTAAGTCACACAACAGTCTATAAAACTTCTGATATTTATTTTTTTTTATTTTTTTATTTTTTTTTTTTTCGCCGGTACTCTCCCGGCCCGGGTCTTTTCCAAGTAGTGGTGACCCGGCCTTGGCTCCCTATCTGGGGAGTGTCTAGAGACTTAAGTCTCCCATGGGAGGAGGTACAAGTACCCCCTCATCTTTGGGACCAACTGTCCCCAGGCCTAGCCACATTCCCCGCCCTCACGGGGCTCGTAGGGAGAAGCTAGGCCTCTGGTCTGCCATCTACCCCGCCCTAAAAGGGCTCGTGGGGATTTCAGTCTTATGAGCTGCAGATGGTGGCAAGCTCAGGCTGTTTTTTTTTTTTTTTTTGCAGTATTTTTTGGCAGTATTCTATTCAAATTTATATTCTTTTTAAAATTCTGCACACTCTCCAAGGAAAAATATTTTGACTTGGGGAGTGTAAAATGATCACAAAATGCACCCACACAGCTCAAAATTAATATGGAAATACTTCCAATTAATATACACGATCAGGAGACACATTCTCTAGTTATGACATTTGCAACAATTTTCTTACTATAGTTGACAAACTGAAATTCGCATAGCTCCATGTGAGTGACAAATTGTTTAAAAAATACCTCAGTAGTGGGACTAAACAAAAAAAAAAAAAAAAAAAAAAAAAAAAAAAAACTTCTCTGGATTAGATCTGATTCATTCAACTGCAGGTTCTTGAAGTGTTTTTGTGGTTTTTCACCCTTATAGAATGCAGCATTATTATTTTGAAGCCAATCAGAAGCATTCTTTAGTTATTGAAAAATATTACTGCTCAATAAAATGGGTAAATTGAGCGTAGCCTTGTGTTAGGAAACTACACCAGTGGTGAACATTTGTAGCTGACGAGTCATTGTCCAGTTACGACACGGATTCAAACGATTCAAAGTTGTTACTACTATTTTACATAAAAAGAAATTCCAATACGCAAACTAAATAGGCATTAGCATGACCCTAAGATGAATCAGTTATTAAAAACTGAAGCTATTCAGTGAAAATTATTTAACATGATTTAATGGCTATTAAACTTTCGTGTTATTTTACTCATAAAATGGTCAAGTCCACTTACACATTTAGATTTTACACTGCCATCGTCGATTTTTTTTTGGTACATATTTTTTGTTGAAGGTTTTGAAGGTTATGTTAGCCATTCTACAAAGCTAGGTATGAATTCAACAACTCTTGTCATAAGGCACGTGAGCAGGCCTTATGACAAAAAATTTGGCTCCGATTACCACATACAAGTGTTGAAATTTTGAAGGCGATTGAATTAGGCGTTAAGAGTTATGAGCGAAAGTTTCGTGGTGATCAATCTGTCAACCTCGGTGGAAGACAGTCAGTTCTTCAAGCCTAAACCACTGGCATGTTGCCAGACCCCTTTCACCAGAGTAGAAGTGAGAGGAAGAACCTTAAGTTAACGTAACAAATGAGCGTTGTATACAGAGGGTGACCGACTGATCACGCCCAAGGTACTACTACTTTTCCAGTGCATTTAGCTGTATTCGACTGAAGAATCCTATTATGTAAGTAAAACGTTTCAACAAATAGATACCCAAATAATGCAAATGTCTTATTCTTCAATTTGTTTCCATTTAATATCAATAATATACTTGTTTAACTCAGCAACACCATGATAGGTACAGGGGAAGTCTTCTGCAACTCCTTCGCTAAACGATTGATTAGTATAACCTCCTTCCAGTTGTAAGTAACGCTCACCTGTAGTGTGAGCTCCAGCTTCTTCATCTCGCTTTTGGCTGCATGCTTGTGCTTTAAGCTTGAGGGACTGATCACCTCCCACCGAGGGTGACGGACTGATCAAGTCGAAACTACTACTACTACCAGTGTATTCACCTTCATTTGAATAAAGAAGCTTGCTGTGCAGAAGAAACGTTTCGGAAAATAAAGATATCAAAGTGTTGGAAATGTATTATTCTTCAGTTTGGCAGTGTCAGCATAGTTGCTGATCCCACCGCTGCCACCATTTGTTGGGAGGGTTCCGTGGAGATATGATGGTTGGAGATACACACACTTGTTAGGTTGTATTTATATTTATATTAGCAGACTTGTGAGGGGAATGGCCCAGCCTGCCTATAACTGCCTGTAGGTCTATCCGGGAATGAGAGAGGAACATGGTGACTCCCGCCCACAAGCGGCACGGTGTGACGTCATATGTTAGCCGCTAAGTCTAGCAAGGGGTCGTCTATATAATACATTTGGATGGTACTAATTATGATACTCAGCTATGCTACAATAATATTGAATACCATCAATAAAATGATTCATTTTGGATTCATGTGGAACATACTGAGGAGAGAACACAAGTTTAATACTATAAATATAAAAATACCTTAGAAATTATTAACTTTTTGAGTAAATGATGTTAGGACTACTGTTTTAGATTTAAGTATTTTTAAAATGAGACTGAAAACTTTATGAAATTCACTGAAGTTCATTTTGATGGTCACCAATAATGCACACCACGCATGATAGTGACACCATAAAATTATTCATCAAGAGGTAATTTCTGATTAAACAGCTAGTCCCAACCTTTCATCGCATCACACGCCACAAAATTACACATATTCCCTTACAATATAACCACTCCACAGTATAACCCCTGCAGTATAAGTACTCTGCTGCTGTGGTTATACTGCAGGAGAGAGGTAGATACGCACCAGTGCGAGGGCCGCGGTGGGCACGCTGGCGTAATTGCTGTTGCTGAGGTAAAGTTCCCGTAGATATCCGCCTGCTAGGGGCTGCAGCAGCGTTTCCAACTCAGCTGGCGACAGACCCATATTACTGCTCAGGTCCAGTACCTCCAGCCCCTTCAGGTGCTCAAGAGGCGACCCGTCTGCAGTCACAAGAGATAAGATGAAGCTATGAACTACTGCATTTGCGTGACAGCATGGTGCAAGGTGGGACGTGTATGGATGACACGTTCCAGTGGAATGTATAAGGTGGTGACGTGCAAGGTAGGGATGATTAGAATTTGAAAGACAAGAACGCACAGGATGCGGGACGTTCACCTTGAAGATGTGCAGGGTGGTTAAGTGCAAGTTGGAAATCTGGTGTAAAGGGACGTGCAGGATTGGAACGTGAAAGAATGCGAAGTGTTAATTAGAGACGTGTTGAGTAGGGTAGTAACGTACATTTTGAGGACCTACAGGGTGGTGACGTACAAGTCAATGGGATATTCTAGAGTAGAGGCGTGTATGGTGGGAATTTTCAGGATGGAATGTTGAGCGAGTGGGTGTACGCACAGCGAGGTCGTAGAGGACGATGACGTGTGCTCTGGAGACGTGCACGGTGGGAACATTCAGTGTGGGTGAGCGCACTGTGAGGACGTGTAATGTGGAGACGTGCGTCACAGGGACAGAAAGGATGATGACTTACAGTACGAGGACGTGAGGTTGGTGACATGTAGGGTAGGGACATGAAGGACGGGACGTGTAAGGTCGGGACGAGTAGAATGGGGTCGTCCAAAATGAAGACTTGTGAAGTAGGGACGTGTAGGGTAAGGACGAAGAGAACAGAGATATAAAGGGATGGGATATGTAAGGTGGGGAAGTGTAGAGTAGTGACATACAGTATAATGCGTTAAGTGTAGGGACGTGTAGAATTGTAACGTGTAAGGTAACGATGTGTTGGAAGGGGGCGGGTAGGGTATAGACATGTTGTGTAGGGATGTGCAGGGTAGATAAGTGCAGGCTGTAGAGGTGAGTACGTAATGGTTTAGGAATAGCAGGATATTAACGGGAGACGAAGAGAGCGTGCAGGATGGGGACGTCTAATGTTGGATGTGCACGATAGAGACGTGGGTGGGTGGAGACGTGTAGGGCAGGGACGTGCAGAATAGTAACTTGTAGAAAGGGTCGTGGAGGATGGAAACGTGCAGAGTAGATATATGCAGAATGGAAACATGTCCGATATGGTTGCTCAGGTTCAGGATGTGCAGTTTAGCAATGTACATAGTATAACTTTGGGTCATGCAGAGTAGACTGCAGCGTACGAAAATTTAGATAATAGCGATGTGCATGGCTAGGGACGCGCATGACTGGGGACGTGGACGGTAGTGCAAGAAGAGAACGTGCCAGTCAGAGGAGTGTTGCGAAAAGGACTTAGGGGTTATGGTGAGCAGCAACCTTAAACCAAGACAGCAATGCCTAAGCGTACGTAATAAGGCAAATAGAATATTGGGATTTATATCAAGAAGTGTAAGCAACGGAAGTCCAGAGGTTATACTGCAGCTTTATACATCATTAGTAAGGCCTCACCTAGATTATGCAGCTCAATTTTGGTCTCCATATTACAGAATGGACATAAATTCGTTAGAAAATATTCAGCGTAGAATGACTAAATTAATACATAGCATTAGAAATCTTCCTTATGAAGAAAGATTGAAGACTCTTAAATTACATTCACTTGTTAGACGAAGAATGAGGGGAGACATGATCGAAGTGTATAAGTGGAAGATAGGTATTAATAAAGGGGATATTAATAAGGTCTTGAGGATCTCTCTCCAAGAGAGAACCCGCAGTAATGGATTTAAATTAGACAAGTTTAGATTTAGAAAGGACATAGGAAAGTATTGGTTTGGAAATAGGGTAGTTGATGAGTGGAACAGTCTACCTAGTTGGGTTATTGAGGCTAGGACTTTGGGTAGTTTCAAATTTAGGTTGGATAAATACACGAGTGAGAGGGGTTGGATTTGAGTGGGACTTGCACATCAGAGCTTATTTCTTGGGTAGCATTGGGTTGGGCAAATGTTTTGTTAGTGGGATGAATTTTAAAGGACCTGCCTAGTATGGGCCAACAGGCCTGCTGCAGTGTTCCTCATTTCTTATGTTCTTATGTGTCAAGTGAGGACGTGTGTAGGGTGGAAACGTAAAGGATTGAGACATTCAGAGCAGAAACGTGCAGGGTAAGGGCATGCAGAATGGGTATGTATAAAGTAGGAACGTAAATGGTACTGTTGTACTGGGTGGAAACATGGACAGAATGTACATGCAGAATGGGGAGTAAGAGGGTGAAGACATGCAAGGTAGAAACATGAAGAGTAGAGACGTGTAGTATTGGGGCCGTGCTGATTAGGGACTGTAGGATGGGACTACGCAGGGTGAGTGGGCTATGAGTGGGGAAGTATAATATAATGCCTTGCAAGATGGGGACGTTCGTACATGGGGGTAACATTTTGAGGGAGTCGTGTAAAGTAGAGACGTGTGAGTTGGAGACGTGCTGAATAACCCAAGAAAGTCGAAGCAGTGCAGTCTATTCCCACTAAGGTATGTTTTTCTTGGTCCTCAACCAGGATGCGACCCACAACAATCTGCTTACTTATCGGCAACTATTTGTGTTAGGTAACACATTTTCTAACTTTGAATATGTGGGAGTTGGGGACATGCAGGGTGTAGAGTTGAGGGTTGGGAATGAAGGTTAGTGACGTATAGGCTGGGGATGTGCAGAGTGGGGATATGCAAAGTGGAGGCGGGCATGATGAGGACGTGCAAGGTGGAGACGTTCAGATTGGAACCGTGCAAGGTGAAGGTGTGCAGATTTGAGAGGTGTAGGGCGGTAATGTACAAGGTGTTGATGAGCAGAACGAGGACCTGTAGGGTAGAATGGTATAGGATGTGGACGTCCAGGATAGGTACATGCTAAATAGGTATGTATGAGGTGAAGAAAGGCATTTAGGGTGTAAAGAGTGTGGGTATTAAAAGCGGTGACTGTTACGTACATCATCACTTTACATTGTAGTATCACGATGTGCGCGATATTTCCTCTGTAAGTACCAGAAAATATAGGTAAATTTTTAGTATATTGGTATATATTCATATATTGTTAGTGAAGAGTGTCTTGTACACATTTCAATTCAGTATTATAACAAGTCATCTAGGCATTTAATGTTTGTGTTAGGGGAGGAAGGGCTCTACATGTAATGATCTCATTATGTAACAATTAGTGGTATTGGCTCCAAGCGACAGGTTCTTTGCTCGTAGCTTTCCAATGGGTAGCTGGCAGTGTGTCCACTCCTTGGGTTACAGGCCTAACCTTGCTGCATCTTGCAATAACACTAAGCAACTCGCACTAATGCCCGTCCTGACACTCTGCATACTTGTTAAATTTGTGGGAGGTGTATTTGTTACCTAGGTAGTAGGTTGGTAGACAGCAACCGCCCAGGGAGGTACTACCGTACTGCCAAGTGAGTGTGAAACGGAAGCCTGAAATTGTTTTACATGATGGTAGGATTGCTGGTGTCTTTTTTCTGTCAAACATGTAAGATTTCAGGTACGTCTTGCTACTTCTGTTTATACTTAGGTCACACTACACATGCATAGACATGCATATATGTATACACACGCCCCTCTGGGTTTTCTTCTGTTTCCTTACTAGTTCTTGTTCTTGTTTATTTCCTCTTATCTCCATGGGGAAGTAGAACAGATTTCTTCCTCCGTGAGCCATGCGTGTCGTAAGCGGTAACTAAAATGCCGGGAGCAAGGGCCTAGTAACCCCTTCTCCTGTATATATTACTGAATTTAAAAGGAGAAGTATTTATATAAAAAAATTACCGTTGGTTTTATATTGTAAGTTAGCTGTGTTTAACTGTGATGTTTCTACCATGGGACTTGTATTTTAGCCTTGGAGATGGGTTTTGCATGTAAGTGTTGATATATTTTATTCTTTTACTTCTGACATACTGGCTTCTGCCATGTGAAAGCTAGTGTCTGATCTGGCCCTTGACATACTGATCTCTGCCACATCTAAGCCAGTCGAATAAAAGTATCTAAGGTTGTCCCTAACGTACTGTCTTGTGCCACGTGTAAGCCAGTCCCTGAGCAGGTGTACCTAAACTTGCTCCTGACATCCTGCTTTCCGCTACAGGCCGCGTAAGTTAGTCCTCGAGAAGGACTGCCGGTGTAAGCCGGTCTCTGAATTTCTGGCTCCTGATACAACCTTTGTATCTTCTCTACACACCTTATTGGTTTAAACCAACCATACCCCGGCCGGGATTGAACCCGCGGTCATAGAGTCTCAAAACTCCACTGGCTGGAGTTTTGAGACTCTATGACCGCGGGTTCAATCCCGGCCGGGGTATGGTTTGTTTGCAATCGTGTCATTACGATTTCGCGAGTCTTATTGATTTACATTTTTGACATATAAATTCTTGGCTCCGTTAGACTGGTAATGTTATTGTTTTTCGACTGATCTTTTTATTTTTATAACTTAGTCCAACCTTTGTATGTTACCTAGGTGGAAGCGTCTATAACCGTTTAGTATGATTTATACCTAGACATTCATGCTTACTAAAATATTTCACTAAATTATTAAGTGCATTTTTCTTCTCTCTTCTTTATAGTTAATGAAAAGACTGAAATGATAGTGCTTATTCACTCGGGAGACTCACTACTTCTTGTTACAAGTCACCTAAACAGGTCACTGTTCGGTTGGGAGATTAACTCCTGGCCTGACAGGTTGCGATTTTGTAACCCTATGTATTAGGGGAAAATATGCAGGGTGGACACGGCAAGAGGAGAGCATGCAAGGTAAAAAGAGCAAATTGGGCACATTTATATTGGGGATGAGCAGAGTGGGAACATGAATGATAGGAATGTGAAAACAGGGAATGTTTAGCATCGTTACGCTAAGGTTGGGGCGTGCAAGATTGAGACATACTGCTAGTAGGGTGGGGAGGTGTTGTGTGGTACGTTCAGCGCGGTGACGTTAAAGGTGGAGGGGTAAGAGCAAGCAAGACTGCGACGAGCAGTAAGAATCTGAAGTGAGGGGAGGAGCGGGGTGGGACGTTTAGTATGCTGACGTTAAAATTTGGGACGTGAGGGATTTCACCCAGTCCTGCTAATAACTGTTTCATAATTTCGCATAGGGTTTGCAGCCTGTCTATGTCATGTAGGGCCAGGTTAGGCTGGGATGGATTAGGCTGAGTTAGGTTAGGCTACAACAGAACAGCTATAAACATAAAAGACAACAAAATAGTCTGCCGTTCAAACAGGAAACAGGCATCCATTGCCCGCGGCTCACACATCCGTCATATTGTAAATGTCCAAGGCTCAGTCAACAGTCACCCATTTGACTGTTTTTACAACAGTGCCATGATGTCTGTGGTTAACGGGACGATATGAGGATTGAGACGTATAATATGGGAATCTGTAGGCAGGCAACGTATGGGGAGGGGGGAGGCTGTACCGGGTAGGACCATTCAGGGTTGGGATATCCAAAGTAGTAGCATGAAAGGCATGAACATGAATGATGTAGACGTAGGTGTGAACGTGCATGGGACATAAAAGGCGTGGGTGGTACAAGGAAAAAACGTACATGGTAGGAACAGCTAGGGTTGGGATGTGAGTGATATGAACGTGTAGGGCAAGGACGTGCAAGGAGAGATACCAAGGGTTGTGACGTGCAAGGTAGAGATGAAGAAAGGTTAGGACGTGCGAACTGGAAATGGATAAGGTTGGGACGTTGCAATGAAGCAAATCAGCCCCTCCAGTCATACCTGTGTTAAGGTATGATAAATATTCGTTGTGAAAATTTCATGACTGTCCTTAATGTGTGTTTCTTATCTATATTCTTCCCTATTTATTATGTGAATGCTTCTGTAATTCAGATGTAAGAAATGAATGTAGTATAATTAACAGGTAAGCCATGTAATGTTATATACCATCACTGTTTTTATTGAAATGTAATGTAGAACAACTGCGAATGATTAACTGAGAATGTATTATTATTATTATTATCATAATAATGTTAATATTATGATAATCATAATATTATTATTATTTATATTATTATTACTGTAACATCTGTCATTACTAATATTCCTATTACTGTAAAATATGTATATAAACCAAAGAAGCATTTTAAAGTATGATCATTCTCGTGTATTGACGTTACATTGTCATTGGTTCCAATACGATTTCGCTGGAATATTGTTAAACAGAAATCTTTATTTCTTTCAACACACCGGCTGTATCCCACCGAGGCGGGGTAGCCCAAAAGGAAAAACGAAAGTTTCTCCTTTTACATTTAGTAATATATACAGGAGAAGAGGTTACTAGCCCCTTGCTCCCGGCATTTTAGTCGCCTCTTACAACACGCATGGCTTACGGAGGAAGAATTCTGTTCCACTTCTCCATGGAGATAAGAGAAAACAAACAAGAATAAGAACTAGAAAGAAAATAGAAGAAAACCCAGAGGAGTGTGTATATATATGCTTGTACATGTATGTGTAGTGTGACCTAAGTGTAAGTAGAAGTAGCAAGACGTACCTGAAATCTTGCATGTTCATGAGACAGAAAAAAGGACACCAGCAATCCTACTATCATGTAAAACAATTACAGGCTTTCGTTTTACACTCACTTGGCAGGACGGTAGTACCTCCCTGGGCGGTTGCTGTTAAACAGAAATATGTTATATAAATTAAATTTTTACATATTAGATTATTTTCTGAAGTGTTATTATTCAGTGTAATAATTATTGCGAGTATTACAAGGTCTACACCTTGATTATGTTTGAGTCATTGTTAAGGAGTTTTACAGAGAGTTTGTGTATAGGGTATGAGATAGTCATAATATTGTAGAAAACACGAGGTCACGCAGCACACCCATTACTTTACCTCTTATGGGGATCTTATCCTAGTAGAGGACCCAATATAACCTGTGTTATAAACTCGCATGTTATCAGCAGACAGTGTTAGAGAAGCCTAAGTATTAATATACAGGCATGTTTTGTCAAATAATCACAGGGGAAGGGGGGTAGGGCAGAATCCAGTCAGCCTTCTTATGTGTGATGAATGGTTTGAAAAACCGACAAGTTGAAGATTGAGACACTTATGCAGCATATGGGAATCTTTATTCAGGAAACGCATTTCCTGAATAAAGATTCCCATATGCTGCGTAAGTGTCTCAATCTTCAGCCTTCTTATACTACGCTCTGCAATGGCTATTAAATATGTGTACCTTGTACTGTGCAGTATTATACTATAATTAATATTTGGATAATGTATACTTAGAGTCAGCTGTAAGATTAGTGGTAATTTAAGGTATAAAATAATCAGTTTATAACCATGTGACTAGCCCCTACTAGTCTACCTCTGTCTTTGTATTAGCCTAATTATTTATAAATATTTTTCCTTTTAGTACTTTATTAGACACTGCTGTTACTTAGAGAGATGTGAGGTAAAATGTTTCTCTGGTAATTTTTCTTCAACCTGTAATCTACCTCAATTTTCTCTTGTTTCTAACCTATAACTTCTCTAGCCTCTCATATTAATATTATATCATTTATTATCTGCTGGTAGGTAAGACAAATAGGCAACAGTTAGGCAACTTTATTCCGAAACGTTTCGCCTACACAGTAGGCTTCTTCAGTCGAGTACAGAAAGTAGGCAGGAGCAGTAGAGATGTGAAGACGATGTAATCTGCTACTTATGCTTATTAAGTTTTTGCCGTAATTTGTTTTCTACCTGTAACCTAACCTAGATTTATTTTTGCTGTTATACAACTGTGTCTTTTCTTTTCCTGCTTCTTACTCATGGTAACCTATTATTTTTTTTATATTTATCTGTAATTTTTATGTATGTACTTTGTCAGAATATGTCCATCCATTTGTATCTGATAATGTGTTAAGTGTAATTGTGTTCACTTTACCTTGGTAAGATTTTTTTTTTTTAAATTCTAGCAAGCGAATATTTTTTAAATATTCCTTTTTTATTGTAGGGGATTGCTATGTACTAGTGCTTTTAGAAGTATTTTTTGAAGATCATTTATTTATTATTAATAGTATTTGTTGTGAGTTTTATGACTCAAGCAGAAACACTATTATAGGGTTGAACAGCAACCAGACACCCTGAAGATATGCCAGAGCTGCTAGAGTACTTGATGACCCTAGTCCTAGAAGATCAGACAGAACATGTAATCTAAAGACCTGGAGGTCTCTGTGCTAACCTGAAGAATGAACATACAGTGTGGAAAATACTGTATATATTTTCCAGAAATTCAGTATTTATATGTAAATAGATGGTCATACTGTATTTAATAATATTTATGTTATAGAAAACGGAAAGCCTGCGTCTGCGCAGGAGGAGACTCGCCATCTTGGTTTTGAATTTTGTACAAACGTTGTGTATAATGGGAAGAATTTTTCGTACTCTAGAGGTTAAAATTGGGCTGACGCCTCTCAAATAGTAGGCGAAATTGTTGGATGTGCAGTCCTGCATAACTTGAGATATCAGACGACTGGACAAGACAGCTCCAGGAACCTCAGATAAGTCTTATGTAGTAACCTGGCCAGTGTTATTTTCATAGACAGTGAGGTTTTACGAGTATGATACACATTAATCTCCAGTCAAATTGGTGAGTGATATTAAGATATTTTCCTTCTGTTATATAAATGTGTATATATAATCCTTTTTTTAATTTTAATATACAGTCCACAAATTTATATATTTACCAGTATTCCTGGAGATGTATAATTCATTTAATTAATAGGTCCAGAGCAACTTGTGGATATGACAGTGGTAGGTATCGAAGGGGGACATTTTTTGCGACCTAGATGTCCCAAATTCCTACTTGTCTAACTGATAAACAATAATCTATGTTCATTTACTGTTATGTATATAATGATACATTCAGATAAATGCAATTTTCCACATTTAATATGCCCGTTGGTCCTTCGAACCGGATGTAATTAGTGAAGTCATTAATTAGTTAATTACTTAATAATTATATGTGAAATAACAGGAGGTGGTGGATGTTAAGTTCACAAATTTACTTAATGTGTAGTGGATTATAATTATTACAATATTAATTTGGATAAGTCAAGTGTGGCTAAAGATTATATTAATGTGTATAAGTGTATGTGTAATTGATAAGCCAAGTGTAGCTAATTAATGTGTAAATTAGTTTTGCAAAGCCAAAGTGGCTAGGATTTATATTAATGTATTTGTATAATATTAATTTGATAAGACAATTCTGGCCAAGATTTATATCAGTGTATGTGTAATTGATAAGAAAAGTGTGTCTAAAGAATATATTGTGTATAATAATTTTGCTATGCCAAATTCTGGCAAGGATTTATTAATTTTTATAATATTAATTTTGATGAGCCAAGTTTGTATTAATGCACATTTAAAATTTATATTACATTTTTTACATGTAATTGCTGAGCTCAAGTAGCTGGGATTTATTCAAAGGTAGGTTGTGTCAGTGTTATTGATTGGGTTGAATTTAATACATTGCATTGGCTGAAAATGAGGAAATTGATGTAGAAGACAAACATATGGAATATAGAGTAAAGAAAGCATCACTACAGGCTAGGAAAGTTCATGTAACGAAAGCATACAATAAATGTTTGGAATTAATGAATCAAGAAACTGTGAATACTGATTATTTAAAATTGTATTTAGATGCTTTAGGTAATAGATATGATTCATACAAATTATATTACAACAAATATGAAGGAGATTTGTTAGTAAACTGTGTAGATGAGACTGAAGTAGATCTCATGATTAATCAGTATTATGAATTAGAAGAAAAGATTCTTTCTTGTAAAAGTCAGGCTTTGAATAAATTAAAATGTGTAAACCAGGCAGTTAATCAGTCTGCTCCAACAAATAATATGTCTTTGCCAAAACTCCCAGAACTATGTTTACCTGTGTTTAATCCTGGAGAAAACTGGGAGGAATTTTGGTCAATTTTTAAAGCAGCTGTGCATGACAGGAGTGACCTAGCCTGTGTAACTAAATTATTTTACCTCAAAGGACAGGTAAGAGGAGATGCTCACATACTCATACAAGCCTTTCCCAATGTAAATGACTCTTACAAGGAAGCAGTTGACTTGTTGAAAGTCACTTATGGTAATATAGAACAAAGTAGGTTGGATCTAGTGAATATCATTGTTAATTTACAATCTCCAGATCACACTTATAAAGGTTTACAACAGTTTAGAGTTAAACTGGAGAGCACTCTCAAAACTTTAAGTAATAAATATAATCTGAAGGAATCAGACTGGTTATTGAGTGCCATGGTACAGAATAAATTAAGCTGCAAAACACTTGAATGGATCTCAAACAAATATCACAAGGGTTATTTTGGTATGGAGGAAATAAGACTAGGTCTACAAGAATTAATTGTTCAGTTGCAGACCAGCCAACTAACTCATTTTAAAGATGCAACACACAATAACTCTGAGGTATCTGTCAAGTTTCACAAAGGGAAAAATTATCCCAATGGTAATAATCAAAATTCATTTCCTAAAAATAGTTGCATAGGTGCATATCAAGTAGCAAGAATCAGAAATAATGATTCTCCACAAGGTAAGAAGAATAAGTACCCTCCTAAGAGTAGCACAGTTAATAGGAAACCAGTCAAAGAAAAGAGAGATTGTCTTTTCTGCAAGGGTACTCATTTTTCTAAGAATTGCAATGCATATAATTCATGGAATGATAAAGTTGAAAGATTGGAGGAACTTGACAGATGTATCAGGTGTTTGGGTAATCACAATGTAAAGGATTGTTATGCCAAATTAAACTTCTGTTATCAGTGTCACAAAGTAAGACACCATATAGTCATGTGTAAGGGTCTATATGGTAATGTTGATAATGATAATGTTGACAATCCTGACACAACAGTGGCTAATGTAAAAATTGCTGCTAATGTTAATGATGGTTTTGCTGAAGTAGCCTTACTTGTGTTACAGGTAAAAATTGATGATAAAAGACATAAATCAAAAAATGTAACTGCATTATTGGACCAGGGATCCCAGCGTACTTTCATAAAACGTAAATGTCTTGATGGTATGAAAGTACTGATGGGAGATCCCACAACTTTAAAATTATCTGGTTTTCTCTCGGATAAAAGGGCTCAATTGTATGACACCGTTTATGTAACTGTCAGGTTAGGCAATGAGAAAAAACGTGTTAATGCAGTAATTGTAGATAGACTTCCAGAGAAAATATCTACAGTAGGACTTAGTAAAGCTATAGAAAGACTCTCACATAATGTAAATTTAGCATCTTCTGGTGTAAGTGATGATTCTGTAGGCCCAATAAATATTTTGATAGGTAGTGACTATTATGCCTCCTTTGTAAAGGGTATGGTAAAGAAATGTGGTGTCACCCTTTTTAAGACTGCTGGAGGCCATGTAATGTATGGTAGGATTCCTCGTAATAATAAGTCATGACTAAAGGAAACTACAAATATCATAACTGTGTGTCTTATGAAGTTGTACCCCAGTATAATTCTTCCATAGAGGATGGTGTTGAGCCAGTGCATAAATTGTGGGAATTAGACAGCATTGGAATAAATGTAAATGAAAAAAATCCAGATGATTCTTTTACTCAGGAGCAGTACCTGAAAGATGTAAAATTTGAATCTGGACAATACTGGGTATGACTTCTGTGGAGACTGAACCATCCAGAATTGCCCACTAATTACAGAATGGCATATGGACAGTTAAAAGCTCAGCTCCGCGAACTGAGTAAGACACCAGAATTGTTAACTGCCTATAATGATATAATTGCTGAGCAGTTAATAAATTTATAGGAGAGGTACCTCCTGAGCAAGCCAAAATTTATGGTCACTATTTGCCACATCACGGAGTGAAGAAGGATTCTAAGACCACTCCTCTGAGAATTGTGTTTAATTGTAGTGCCAGGAGTAACAAAAATGTACCTAGTTTAAATGACTGTTTGATGACAGATCCGTCGTTGATGGAAAAATTAGGAGATATCTTATTAAATTTCAGAGTAAAGAATTATGCCTTTACGGCTGACATAAGTAAAGCTTTCCTAAGAGTGGGTTTACAAGAGGCTGACCGGGATTGTACCTGCTTCTTATGGCCTGAGAATCCTATTGACCCACTTAGCCCTCTGAAAACCTTTAGCTTTAGGAGCGTATTATTTGGTGCTTCATCCAGTCCGTTCCTACTTCAAGCGACGATAAATGCACACATTAAATGTACGGGAAGTCCTTTGAGTAAAGTAATGAGCAAACAATTTTATGTGGACAATTTCCTGGGTGTGACGTCAACTGAAGAGGAACTGTTAATGACTTATGGAGAGGCTAATAAAATAATGCAAAGTGCAAATATGCCTCTGAGGGAATGGAATAGTAATTCGTCCAAATTAAAGGACAAAATAAGTAAAGATTACCCTGGAGATGAAGTGCCAAAATATAGTAATGTATTGGGTTTAACTTGGGATACTGAGAGAGATTTGTTAATGTTAAAACCTATTAATTACAGTATGCCCAATAAATTAACTAAGAGAGTCTTGCTTGCTGAAGTTTCCAAATGTTTTGATCCACTAGGTTTAGTGTCACCCCTTACTATAAGAGCAGTTGCTTATCTTCAATGTAATAGTGTTATTTCTGTTGTTATGTCTACGGCTAAAGTGTCTCAAATTAAATCACGTACCCTACCTCAGTTGGAATTAACAGCCATTTATGTAGGTGTCAAATTAGCTAATTATATAAGAAATAAGTTGCAGGAGATAAATATTAGCGACACTGTACTTTGGTCTGACAATGAGGTATCCTTACAATGGATTCGTAATGGAAACAGTAAAATTGTGTACGTACAAAACAGAGTCGCTGAAATTAATCAGATGCAAGAGAAGTATAATAGTTTGGGTCAGCATATGTTAACATTTAATCATATACCTGGTGAGGAGAATCCAGCTGATTTATTGTCTCGAGGTTTACCTTATGCTAAATTTGTAAATGCTGTATCATGGTTTAAAAGACTGAGCTGGTTGGTAAATAAAGCTAATTGGCCTGTACAAAAGGCGTATATTGCTCCTGTTGAAGTTACTGTGACCACCGCTCCAATAGTTTATCCTTCCTTAGCCATTGATATAAATAGGTATTCTTCTTTTCCCAAACTAATCAACGTAACTAAATTGGCGTTTAAATTTCTAAACAGGATGAATATTTCATATAAGTTTTCACATCCTCTTGAATATTGGATAAAGAGGGCACAGGAGGAAATCTATGGAAATGAGATTAAATTGATGATGGAAAGAAAAATTGTGAAAGGTTCCATAATAGAGAAATTGGGGCTGTATTTAGAGAACAATGTAATTAGATGCAGAGGTAGGTTGCAAAATGCTGAATTGGGTGATTATGCTAAACACCCTATCTTACTGCCCAAAACTCATCATCTAACAAATTTAATTGTTCTAAATGCCCATAAAAATGTAATGCATGGTGGGGTACAAGATACCTTAAATTGTATTAGGGAAACTTTCTGGATTCCACAAGGACGGCAAAGTGTAAAAAGGGTGATTAAATCTTGTGTAATATGTCGCCGTGTGGATGCCAGATCCTATATGTACCCAGGTCCTCCACAATTGCCAAATGAGCAATTTGAATCGTTTAGCAACGAACTCCGGCCGGCCGCAGTGTGGAAAATTCTGTATATATTTTTCAGAAATTCAGTATTTATATGTAAATAGATGGCCATACTGTATTTAATAATATTTGTTATAGAAAACGGAAAGCCTGCGTCTCCGCAGAAGGAGACTCGCCATCTTGGTTTTGAATTTTGTACAAACGTTGTGTATAATGGGAAGAATTTTTCGTGTTCTAGAGGTTAAAATTGGGCTGACACCTCTCAAATAGGAGGCGAAATTGTTGGATGTGCAGTCCTGCATAACTTGAGATATCAGACGACTGGACAAGACAGCTCCAGGAACCTCAGATAAGTCTTATGTAGTAACCTGGCCAGTGTTATTTTCATAGATAGACAGTGAGGTTTTCTGAGTATGATACACATTAATCTCCAGTCAAATTGGTGAGTGATATTAAGATATTTTCCTTCTGTTATATAAATGTGTGTATATATAATCCTTTTTTTAATTTTAATATCCAGTCCACAAATTTATATATTTACCAGTATTCCTGGAGATGTATAATTCATTTAATTAATAGGTCCAGAGCAACTTGTGGATATGACAGTGGTAGATATCGAAGGGGGACATTTTTTGAGACCTAGGTGTCTCAAATTCCTACTTGTCTAACTGATAAATAATAATTATCTATGTTCATTTACTGTTATGTATATAATGATACATACAGATAAATGCAATTTTCCACATACAGTATAGGCCAACTAGATCAGGAAAGTACGTACTCAGAGCATAAGGCAAGGAAGTTCCTTGGAAATCTTTGGAATGAGAGCCATAATTTTTTCCTGACAATGCTCATAAATAATTAGGTGTGTAGTGATGTAAGGGTTAAGACTATATTTATATTTTGAATTATTTGAATGTTTCTCAGTTTTGATGTTTGGAATTTTTTGTTTTTGGTGTCCAGTTTTAGATTCCTCCGTAATGTGTATGTGTTTATGAAATTTTATTGTTTTTCTACCTAGGTATGTTTCATTAACCCCTTGAGCCATGTATTTTGGGTCAATTTGAGAGCAATTAAATTGTGTGACATATATTAACCATATCTTTTTCCTGAAGAGTCAAACCCCTGATAAAATGCCTACTGCTCAGTTTTCAGGTCAAGCTCTAGCCTAAATTCCGTGTCTCTTCTTCTGTAACTTTAGCTACTTTCGCATCTGCTACTAAAAGAACAGGTGGTGGCAACATATATATTCTTAAATGAGAGAATTGAACCCTACCCTTCTTTTCTCTCAAATTTTATTTCCCCTTTTTGTTTTCTTCCTGTTTTTATACCATATATTTTAGTCCACTCCTGATCTCCGCCAGTGGGAATATAGACAATATGTTAGGAAAAAAGACACAAGTGCAAATGTGAAATTTTATTATGGCAACGTTTCGCTCTCCATGAGCTTTGTCTAGCCGTTACCTAACATACTGTCGGTAATTCTACCAATATTAATACATAGACAATATGGCATCGTCTGGTGCTCTGTTGACCCAAGGGATGGTGACTTCGTTTCAACGTGCCGAGAAGCTACAAAATAGGAACGTGCAAGGTGTTGACGTGCAAATGAAAAACTGTGAGGTAGGGACGTATAGGACAGGAACATGAAGCTTAGGTACGTCCAGAGTGACAGCCTGTTTCTCAGGAAGGTAAACAGTAGGGATGATGAGAGTGGAGACCATTATGGTTGGCACGTGCAGGGTGGAGATGTGAAGGGTGTAGACATGCAGGGTAAAACATGCACAAAGGGGAGGTGCATGTTTTAAACGTGCAGGGGGACTTATAGGTTGTGACGTGAAAGGTATGAACGTGTACAGTGGGATTGTGCAGAGTGGGGAAGTTAAAGGTACTGACGTAGGGACATACAAGGTGGAGATGTGCAATGTGAGAACGTGCATGTTAAGGACGTATAGACATACAGGGTATGCGTGTTAAGAGTGGGAACTTTCTAGGGTGGGAATGTGCAAGGTGACTTGTAGGATAGAGATGAAGAAGGTGCAAACGTGAAGTGTTAAAAACGCGCCAGTTGGGAAGTGCATGGTAAGAATATACGTATGAGAGTCGTGCACGATGGGGACTTGCATAGTGCACCAGCAGGGTGGGGCTCAGCTGGGTAGGGACCTATGAAATAGGTACTTTCAAAGTTTAGATGTTCCGAGTTGAGACCATGCAGGTTAAGGACCTGTGCAATGAGGCAGTGCAGGGTGGACGAGGTTTTACGTGGGGACGTGTAAGATAGGGAAGTGCAAAATGGAAATGTACTATAATGGAAACGCATGTTAGGGACCTGCAAGCCCGTGATAAGCAGTATGGGGACGTGCAAGGTGGGAACGTGCAAGATGGAGACGTGCAGGATTAAGACGTTTAGGGTGTTGACTAATTTCTTTGCATTGTACACAATGTGTGAGTCACATGTTATAAAATACTGTTAAGTACAAAGGAAGCCAAGAATATTGGCAGGACTTATAGAATGGGTACGTACATTGTGAGGACGTACACGGAAGGGACATAAAAACGTAAAATGTGCAGACGTACAGCTTGAGAACCCTTTAGGGTGGTGATGTGCACTCCGGGGATGTGGAAGGTGGGGAGATAAAATTTGAGAATTTGCAGATTGAGGATGTGCAGATAGAATATTTGCAGGGTAAGGACGTGCAAGGTGGAGACATGAAGGAAGGTTTTTTGCATTGTGTAGACGTGAGGGTGGCGGTGTAAAATGTGGAGATAAAGAGAGTGAGGACGTGTAAGCGGGAAATAGAGTTGGGACATTCAGGACGGGAATTTGCAGGATGTTGATGTGAAGAGTGAGAACCTGTAAGGTGGCGACGTGCAGGGTAGGTACGTGCAGGGAGAGAACCTGCTGAGTAGAGAAGTGTAGAGTGAGGATGATGAGAGTATGGACTCCTCTACGGTGGAGACGTACAAGGTAAAGATGTCAAGGGTGTGGACGTGCAGGGTAAAACGAGCAAAATGGGGACTTGTATGTGGGAACCTGATGAGTGGTTACGTGCTGGGCAAGGATAGTCAGAGTTATGACGTGAAAGGTATGAATATGCAAAATGAGGAGGTGAAGGGTGGCTAGGTACATTGTAGGGACATACGTGGTGGGGAATATGTTCCCCCTTAATGTCTCCACACTGAACATCTCCACCCTCTTGGATGGGAATATTCAAAGTGGGGTCGTGCAGAAAAGGGGCATTTAGGGTGAGAAATGTTGGAATGAAATAAGCAGAGTACTGATCTGAGCAATAAGGACCTGCAAGGTGGACACGCGAAGGGTTAAGACGTGCATGGTAAAAGCAAACATGGTATGACTATGGACATTTGGGACATGTTGGAAGTGGGTAGTCAACTGTAGCGTGGGCACGTAAAGGTTAGCATAGTGCAGAGTTCAGATGTGTAAAGTTCAGGCCAGGCTGTTTAGTGACCAGTAGATTGAGGTGGTTCGAGATGGTGACATTTTGTGTGTAAGTTAGTGTCATGCAGTTTGAAGACGTACAGGACTGGGTTTTCTAGGTTGGGATATATAAGATAGGGACGGCCAAAAAAGGTGTAGGTAAGCAAATGTATCTTTTAAATCATACCTATATGTATCTTTTAAAACATACCTATATGTCCAGCACTGTGCAACTAGGCTACGACTATATAATTGGAAAGTTTCACAGACAGCATTGTTGTGCCATGTCTGCGTCAGTGTCCACCATCTGTGGACCAGCTGTCCTTTCCCACAGCCCCGAAAGCTTTCACAGTACGTCTATGAAACCTCTCAGACTCCGGGAAAGGGCAGTTATCTTTTGTTAAAAACTTAAGAATTCATTTTATTCTTATAGCCTAATATATTCTAGCAACCTATGTATGCTTTTTCCCCGTGTACTTCAAATAACGTATTTTCTGAAATGCTTTACATCAGAATATAGGATTTGTATCTCAGGTATTTTTTTTTTTATTCTGTACTGATAGATAATATGGGTGTTTGTTATTCTTTGTGATAGCAGTGGAAAGTGCTCCCTTAAGTGAATCAACATTATTGTGATATATTACTAAGTTTTTAATAAATGAAGTTCTTTTATATTTTGATATGCCCTATTTTAATCTCGGTATTGTATTGATTTCTAATAAGACTAAGATTTATAGATATTTTAGTCATCCTCTTTTGTTGGATGTACAAAATATTTCCTGAAAAGGTAAAAAATTATGATAGTGATTCTACCGTTCATATTTACAGTAAGACTGATTTGTTAATAGCAAAACTCTATCTTATATATCATATAAATCTTACTTGGCTTTTTCCTGCTCTAGGACAAATATGACATAAACGAGCATGATGGGGTCGTGGAAGGTATAAATATGCATGGTGAGGTAATGGAAGGTATGGACTTGAAGGACTTGAGTGGAAGGTAGGAGCTTGCGAGGTAGGTGAAGGGTAGGAGCTTCCAAGGTACGTGCAAGGTAGGAGTTTGCAAGGCACGTGCAGGGTAGGAGCTTGCAAGGTACGTGCAGGGTAGGAGCTTGCAAGGTACGTGCAGGGTAGGAGCTTGCAAGGTACGTGTAGGGTAGGAGCTTGCAAGGTACGTGCAGGGTAGGAACTTGCAAGGTACGTGCAGGGTAGGAGTTTGCAAGGTACGTGCAGGGTAGGAGTTTGCAAGGTACGTGCAGGGTAGGAGCTTGCAAGATACGTGCAGGGTAGGAGTTTGCAAGGTACGTGCAGGGTAGGAGCTTGCAAGATACGTGCAGGGTAGGAGTTTGCAAGCTAGAAACATTCAGATTGAGAACGTTAAAGTTATGCACGAAAATGATAGGGAGGTGGAAGGCACGAACATGCATGGTGGAGTCGTAGAAAGTATGGATGCACAAGGTGTGGACATATGTGGTAATAAACGTAAAGACGCATAGCGTGGCGACTTGCAGGGTGTGGACCCACTAGGGTGGGGACGTGTACGTTTGGGACGTGCAGGTGGGGAAGTGTAGTTTGAGAACCTGCAAATTAGGAGGCGCAAACCGGAGATGGAAAGTGCAAGGTGGACACACAAACAATATGGGTGTTGACGTGCAGAGTGATGGCCTGTAGGGTGTGTGCATGGAGGAAGAGAAGAGTTGGGAAGGAATGTGCAGCGTAAGGATTGAGACATGCAGAGTGAAAACCAGTAGAATGCGGATGCGTATGTTGGGAATGTGCATGTGAATAACGTGCATAGTCACTATGTGCAAGGTGGGAACACGTAAGGAATGGACGTGTAGGGTGGGAACATGGAAAGAATGAACGCGCAGGGTGGGAACCCTAGAGTACAGGGCTCAGACGTTTAGAATTGGGGCTATACTAGTCAGGGACTTATGGATGAGAACGTTTTGGGTGGGAAAGCGTAAGATGGGGATGAATAGGGTGGGGCATGGTAGGTAGGGGATATGTAAAATAGAGACGTATATAGTGGGCATGTGCAGAGTGTAATGATCTAGGATAGGTACGCATGTTAGGGACGTGCGTGCTAGGGATGCACAAAGCTGAACGTGCTAGGTGTAGACGTTCAGGGTAGGGATGTGAAAATGGAGACATGCAGGTTGAAGACGTAGAAGATGAACGGATGGAACGTGTTGGGTTGGGACGTGTAGGATGCTGACGTACAAAGTGAGGTTCTATAGGATGAGGTGCAGGATGGGGCTATATAAAGTGGAAATACTGAGAGGGGACGTGCATGGTAAAAAGCACAGAGTGAGGACATGCAATCTGGGGACAGGTTGGGTGGAAATTCTCACAGGCGGAATGGGATTGGGAACGCTTATTTTGGTGATGTATAAGGTGGGGAGTTGCAGTACTGAGACGCGTGGTGTGGGAATCTTTATGGTGGGAAGGTGCAAGGAAAGAACGTATGGGGTGAAGAAGTTCAGGGCTGAAAGATGCGGTGTGGTGACGTACACTGTGAGAAGATACAAGGTGACGGAAAGGGCGAGAACGTGCTCAGTTGGGGAGAAAAGGGTTACAGGAAGGGAACAAGCAGAGTTGAGACCGTCTAGGGTGGGAATGAAAATGATGGGTATGTGCAGGGTGGGGAGGTGTAGATGGACAACGTGCAGGTTAGGGTCGTACAGTTTGGGGATGCTCAAAGTGAAGACGTGAAGTGTGATGCAGGGAAGGGACGTGATTGGTAGAGACGTAGAAAGTTAGGTGGAGATGGAGATGTGCAAGGTGGAGATGTGCAAGGTGGAGATGTGCAAGGTGGAGATGTGCAAGGTGGAGATGTGCAAGGTGGAGATGTGCAAGGTGGAGATGTGCAAGGTGGAGATGTGCAAGGTGGAGATGTGCAAGGTGGAGATGTGCAAGGTGGAGATGTGCAAGGTGGAGATGTGCAAGGTGGAGATGTGCAAGGTGGAGATGTGCAAGGTGGAGATGTGCAAGGTGGAGATGTGCAAGGTGGAGATGTGCAAGGTGGAGATGTGCAAGGTGGAGATGTGCAAGGTGGAGATGTGCAAGGTGGAGGTGTGCAAGGTGGAGGTGTGCAAGGTGGAGGTGTGCAAGGTGGAGGTGTGCAAGGTGGAGATGTGCAAGGTGGAGATGTGCAAGGTGGAGATGTGCAAGGTGGAGATGTGCAAGGTGGAGATGTGCAAGGTGGAGATGTGCAAGGTGGAGATGTGCAAGGTGGAGATGTGCAAGGTGGAGATGTGCAAGGTGGAGATGTGCAGAGTTGGGACGTCCATAGTGGGAATGTGCCGACCGAGGTGTGAACGTGCAGTTTGTGGACATGCAGGATACTTACAGGCAGGTGAAGACTTATCACTTAGGATGTATAAGGTGGTGGTGATGAGAGTGGGGACCGTCTATAGATGACTTGTAGGGTGGAGACGTGAAGTGTGAGGACAGGCAGAGTAAACTTGCAGACTGGGGATACATGTGGGGAGTTTGTAGGGTGGGTACGTGCAGGCTTGGGACATCAAAGATGACGTGCAGCGTGCAGAATGGGGAAGTGTAGGGTAGCGACGTACATTGTAGGGGCATACAGAGTGGGGATCTGCAGTGTGAAGACCTTCTATGGTGGGGATATGGTGGGTAGGAATTTGCATAGTGGGAACACGCAGAGTGGGAACGCTCATATGTGGAGTTGCAGGGTTGGGACGTGTTAGGTAAGAAAATTAATGTGCAGGATGAGAACGGGTTGGTTATTACGGGTACGGTGGAAACGTGTAGTGTGAGGACGTGCAGGATGGGAACATAGTGGGGACCTGGAAAGTTAGAAAGTGTAGGTTAGAGTTTTTAAGGAGGGGAAATGTTGAGTTAGAATGTTCTGTGTGGGGAAGCGTCGAATCGAGATGTGAAGAATGATTTCTGGGAAAGAGTGGTGATGTAGCTTAGTTCATATTTATTTTATCTATTTAATACACCTTGAAATATCCAAATATACATTGATCTTTTTCATAACCGTTATTTACAAGAAATTGCAAATGCGTACTCACAGAACTGTCCCAGAGAGCAGTTCCTAAGGAAGAGGTTTGTAACATTGCTTTTCCTTAGAGGCATGAAGAGCTTTCCAGGCAGGTTACCCATTGGATTGTTGTTCATGATAAGAGTTTGCAGGTGGGGAAGCACTGTCTCGTTCATCCCGGTCGGGTCAGGCTGCAACACAAAATTTACACGGTAAATACTCGTACACTCTTCACTAACACTGACATTGTGTACTAAAAATGTGAGGAGTTGAAAGAACGAATAACAAAGGTAACCCCCAGACATCAAATCTGTTACATGCATGAGGCTAACTGAAATTATATTAGAAATTAGTTTCAAATTGTGGACCCTTAGCCTCGGAGAAGTGAATAAAATGTCTTCGAGGAAAAAACATTTGATGTTTCCCAAGATCCATTTGAATATTCCTCTTCCTACCACCTCATCTTTTATTTTACGAAGTTATATTTTATTACATAATATGATATACAAGGTGTGAAATATACATTGATGGTACAAGATGGTGTGTACAGTACATGAGGTTTGAGGGATACATTTCAAGTGCATAATGCTACGTATTTGTCACAGATTACAATGTAAAAATCCTGGATACACGCCCCAGCTCCGTGGATCTGGGGCGCATACCCAGGATACAGAAGACCCTCTGAACTGCAGATTTAGTCGTTGGAATAGAAAACTAGCGGCCCTGAAATTCCTAGTTGCCCTGACAAGCCTTTTACCAAAAGTCTCTGAGACTAGGAGTAGACAACATGTAATGATAAGTTCACTATATTTCCAAGGCTTATGGGGCTCCCTGTAGCTGGCAGTTAACCTCCCCAGAAGTTTAGTCCAAGTAGGTGCAAATCTGAAATTTTATTGAAATTGCTAAAAACTAGGAATCATCAATATAACAATGGTTATAAATGACCATAATTTTTAAAGGGGTGGACCGGTAAGCCAGCGGAAGGCCTCGGTCATATGACCAAAAGCTCCAAAGGCGGGTCATCATCTGACTAAGACCCGCGTCAGGAAACATTTGTCCTGTTTCCTGACGAACCTTACCTAACCTAACCTAGGAATCATCTGAATAGGTTCAAATAGGGCGAATGCTTTTTCTGACTAGTTTTATATTGGAGGCCTTTGAGCTAGATAAATTATAAGTATTGTGTATATTAATATTGGGTTATGACGTGCCAGTTTATCTTTTTTTTCTTAATTTTATCAATGTTGATTAACAAAATCAAATCAAATATTACAGAATTGTAAACAATTTTAAAATGATAGTAAATAAAAAAAAAAGGAAATCTTGATATATATAAATTCTCATTTTCATGGTATTTTTAAGCGAAACATTTTTGCCCACTTTCTCACAAATATTCATTTATTATTCGAGAATACTTTACTCAGTATCCTTCAAATTTTCAACAATGTAATATATCATGGACAAAATTCATGGGACTGCTTCCATTCATGGGTGCTTTATGCACCATGTTATAGGCCTTTCCAAAATTTTGTTTCCATGTAATAACTGGAGAAAGACTCCTCTGATCGCTTTCAAAATTTCAATAATCGTGTCTCCTATTTAAAAAAAAAAAAGGTTAGTATATTTAATGGAGTGTCTACTAACATTTTTATCGCTTTTAATATCGAAATGATAGTATCATTTTACATTATTGCAATACTTTAATTTCGTGGTAGTGAGGGAGTCTTCATCTGAGGAACTGAACATACCTTCTCTGCTTTGGATCGAATATTAATTCCTAGCATTCTACAGGCGAGATATGATCCCTACAGGTTTAGTGCTTTCTTTTCATTAAAATATAATAATTGTGAACGGTATCACTTTTCAATGGTTGGTGCATCTTATGACATTGTTAAAACATTTCTTGGGTTTTCGATGTGTAGGGACAAAGTTTGTTGGATTCTGTGCAATAGTTGGAAAGTTCATCTTCTCGTTACTTTACATTTCTAGTGGTGATGTTAGTCTCTGTTGTTAGGTTATGTAAGTTATGGTGTGCTAGTTTAATTAATTTCCCGTTTTGTGAAATAAATGGAGAATGTCTCTTCTGATCAAAAGTCACAATGTTTTACATTATTTGCTTATCCTTGGATAAATCAGCATACTGACAGTTTAGTTACCACTCTGTATTTTTTCCAGCCGTGTTCATAGAATGTTCATAAAATGTAGATACCTTTTTTCGGACTGTCCAGTGATCAAAATATACCTGGCATTTAATTGCTTTATCACCTTATGCTACAGTGCAAAATTTCAATCACCTTCATTGAGGCACAGTGGACTGTAATATTTTTGATGAAGAAATATGGATATTAGTTTAAATATGATGATTTGTAAATGCCACTTCCGATTTCTTCAAATCTTCGACGTTAAAATTAACATTTTAATCAACGCACGTCACACTTTCCACCATTTCAATCGCATGCATTGTGGTACAGGGGATTGTGGGTTGTGGAATACAGTGATTTCTTCATCGGACCTAAATGCATCTAGTATTTATCTGCATTAACAACTTACACTCTATAATCCGGTCATGTGCATAGAAGTACAGGTGACTGCGGTTGTGGGACATGTTTATTGAAATATGTATATAAATTTTGGTATGGTGACTTATGAAAAGCTCTCCCGAGTCCTTTCAAATATTCATCGCTAAAATAGAGCTTTTTTTTCAAATTATGTTGCTTTTTATTTTTTCCAGTTGTCTCGTTGAGGCACAGGAGACTGAGGTTATGATATATGTGACTGACTTTTTTTCAATTCCGCGGCAGCCGAAATACATGAAGTCGTACATTATGTGACATGTTTGCTACATTATCTGAAATTTCCTCCTCTACTTAGTGCATATATAGTCATTGTACTATGTTATAAGTACAGTTGTGTGATACATTTGTAGCTTTGCCAAGAGCCAGGAAGACGTAGGTCTAACATTTCTTCTTACAAAGGTAATCAAGCATACCCCCGTACATACCTGTATAGTCACTGACCAGTGTTGTGCACACAGTCATGCATGTTGTCCTCACTCTAGGCAGCTTGAGCAACAGCAGGAAAGCTACTGGTCTGACATGTGGCTCTCCGAAACTACTCTAAAAATGCCCTTAGAGGAACTAGGAAAACAAGTCTATTACATAATGAACATTTTCGCGATTTTCTAAAGCAGTCTGTTTTGAGATTGTGGCTGGACAATAGACTCCAATAAATATAGATTTCCAGCCTATATAGTCCTTGATCTATATTGTATAACGAGTGGTTGTCATATTTTGCAGGATTGTTGTATATAGCATTTGATTTCTGCACTGTCCATACACTATTGCTGTGACTGATTTACTTCCATCAGTTTTCCAGTTTTCCTAACATAAAACTGGTTGCATCCTGTGCATGCAACTTTGTTCACACATCCCGCCACATGCTAGGAAACTGAATAATTATATATCACAAAGTGCATGATGCAAGCATGCTAACCCGAAATTTGCATAAAAACCTAAAAAGAACTATGTCATGACTAGCAGTCAACTGTTGGTAAGGGGCCAGTGAAAAGATGGGTTAGTTTGGCTGAATCATTTTGCAATTTGGAAAACGAGGGTGTTATAAATGTTGATTTTTTCATTTGCAAAGGAATAGTATATGTTGCATTGCTCCAGACGGTGATTCCTAGCTGCCCACAGTGCTTCATTTAGGTACACAAGCACTCATAGTAACCCTTGATTGCCTTACAAAGGCAGATAAATCAAATATACTCGTCACTTTAGATAAAACAGATTACCTGGATAAAGTGAAAAGTGACAGTGAGATTTATTCACTCTTATTAGAAATCCCTTTGATGAGGTTAAGAATAACTTTAAAAAGCATCTAAAAGTTATTTTCAAGGGTAATGATCTTATTAAACTGTTAGCCAGGTCACCCGTGCTTCAATACCTTCATGGTGTGGTTAAGACACACAACCTATTATAAACTCCGTTGGATTAGCGGCATATAATCTATTGATATGGGTGTCATACCGTTATAGTTTGGTTAAGACACCTAAGCCAGGAAACCCCGATCGACCTATTATTAGCTCTAGTGAATCAACAACATTTAATCTATTAACCCCATTTATAGGTTGTCTCAGATGCCCTTACAATGAATAGCTGTACTCTATGAACTCCATTACTGAACTGATTCAACTGCGCATAATGGACTATAAGTTCATATTTGAAGGGGAATACTATGCTCAAAAACAAGGAATGACAATTGGAAACCCGCTTTCCTCAGTGTTAATTAATCTCTACAGGAGTATGAAACTAGATTATTACAAGGTATTTTTCTGAGTGCAGCCAATTAGTTTAGATATATGGATGATGTACTCCACATGTGGAAAAAGGATCAGAATTTGGCTGATTTCTTTCTGAGAGTAAATGACTTTGCACCCTTGATTATTCTCACAGTTGGCTGAGAAAGGAATAACGAATGCTCATTCTTAAACATCCTGGTCCGTTGGGTTGATAAGGTTAAACTCTGCACTTCTGTAAGTACACAGTTCTTCACTGATGAAACATAAGTTTTTATATTGTGTCTAGACTGACACCCCAAGAATATCTTTGAGAAGGCATAACTAAGCAACAACCTTATTTAAGATTGAACCTGAAGAGTCATATCCTCTCAGAAATTTGTTAGTCTTGCTTTATATAGAGAATTTAACTCTTCTACCAAATGCACCAAACAGATTTTGATTTAAATATTATTTTCAAGAATACCAGCACAGTCAAACACATGGTAATTAAAAAAGCACTTGTTTATGCGGTGGGAGGTGTGTACAAAGTTCAGTGCACTGGGTGTAGCCAATTGTATTTTGGAAAGCAAAAAATACTGCTTGAAGCTAGATTGTCACAACTCCTCTATACCATATGGATAATGAAGGAATCGATGCTATTTTCACCCACAATAAAGCTTGTAATAATCCTGCAGAACTGTTTAGTCATGGTCCTAAATTCAATTGCAAAAAGGAGCATCACAGAATTTGAAATTATAAAACATATCCACTCAATATAAGTCAGGGAATATACAGGCTAAATATATAGTTGAATTCATTAAACCAAATTGATGCTTTACAAAATCACAGGTATATACATTATGTGAAAAAATGGTTTATAAACTGACAAGTTGATAAATGATACATATATGCAGCATTTGGGTATTTCAGTTCCAGAAACATGTCTCATTTATCAATATACATTACAATGGCATTTTTTTCTTTTTTGTAATATTGCATCCCCAGGATCTCTAGGCTTCTCTCGTGTATTTTGGAGGGTCGTGTGTTAGGTCTGCTTCTTCACAGCTTTTGCTAAAGCTGCCAAGGGTGACTATGGTCTGTATGTCAATTACTATATAGGAGTAGAGGTTTCTCTCGATGATATTGCATCATTAGTACCTCCATGGTGTTTGCTAGAATAGTTTTGGAGGACTGCATATTAGACCTATTACTTCCTGCCACTTAGCCAAACTGCCTAGAGAGAGAGCCGGGAAGATGTTTATAGTGTACAGATCTTAATTTTATCTTACAACTATGCTGTACAACAAAGTTCAGTCACTTGATCGAGTTTTATGTGAATGTTCCTGTGACTTAGTGATGTACCCTAATATACCTACACTGAACGAAAACGTTTGGTAAACTCTGGTACTTTTTCTGTGATTTATCACCTCACCTATGAATTTATAATTACTGTGAGAAATTATGAGGGTGAATTTCACAGGTATAATCCTAAATTAACTTTTCACACGCATAACTGGCACATCTAAAGCAGATAACATTTACTGATTCTAGTTGTACCTCTGAGACAAGTGGGACTTTAGCAACAGTGGGTCACAACACTCATTCCTTCGATGCCCACCTTCTTAACTCCCCAAACTCAAACATCTGGACTTTAAATTATTTGAATATATAGTTCTTGACTTTATTAAGTTCTAAAATATTTCTAGCCAGTAATACTAGCTGTATTAAATTTAGTTGTGAACCTCAAGTAATTCGTTGGTCTATGGTTTAAATTGATGATACATACCATTTTCATATTAAAGTAGACCGTCGTTTAACATGGTAGTTGTGTTCCTGAAAATGCCGTGTTAGGCAAAACCGTCTCAGACAAACTGAAGAACTTACGGGAAAAATAGGGTTACGTTCATGGAAGCCCCCAAAGAGCCAAACAACTTTTCTTTAGACCTCCAGGAATATGTAACTGTAGTTCATTGTCGTGATGTATTATGTTTTTACTGCATAAGATTACAATTGCAACAGAAATAATAGTATTTCTTACCTAAATTGTGGGTGCTGGTGTTTGTGGATGATTGTGAAGAGTGTGGAGAGTTATGTTGTGGTCCTACTGGGCTGAGGTGGATGGTAGAGGTTCTGCTACTGAAGTTGATGGATGTACTGTGTGCATAAATTCTGTAAGGGATTTCTGTTCTATTTAACCCTACAGTACACTATACAATTGACAGTAAGGCATCAGCTGCTCTAGACACTTTTTTTTTTTACACAGGGTTTGACAAGGTCCTCTTCAGTGAAAAAGTCTAATTTAAATCAGTAAGTCTGTCAAGTCAGTAAGTCTGTCAAGTCAGTAAGTCTGTCAAGTCAGTAAGTCTGTCAAGTCAGTCAGTATGTAAAGTTATTCAGTAAGTCAGTCAAGTCAGTCGAGTCAATCAGTGAGTCATCACATAAACTCATATTTACCTCATTCTTTTTGTGTACAAAATGACGCTTCATCCTGGCTACAGGTTATCTCTTGTCTAATATCTCTATTTTCTTCGTTAATTCTAAGACTTGTATGCCTACTGGGTGCCATGTTTGTTTGGCAGATTTAAGATTTGGCAGTTAATACATATCTAAACAAATACAGCAAGTTACTGGCACAGGTTCATCCAACACACGGATTAACCGAACTGTAGGCTGGGAGGGTGCTGACGGGGAATGGCTGTAGCCGATCTCACTCTGCGGGCGACCTGCACTAAAAAAATTATCCCCTCCCAACCGTGTTAACTAATTTTACGAAGTGTTAAACAAAAATTTGCCGCGATTCTTCAATCATGCTATAACCAAAATGTGCAAGACAAAACCGTGTTAAACGATGGTCTACTGCACATAAAATTAGACGAGTATGTATAAATGCAGAACATAAGAATTACTTACCAAGTTATTATCCTGCTGATATATCCTAATGCCTCCCTAGGAGGCAGGTATGTTAAACATTGGCCAATACTAGATACCTTACCTATTAGGTGTGTTGATACCATATATATAAGGAGGCAAAATTAAATTATTGTAGGTACACACTGTTGCAACCCCTGAATGGGTTAGAATGATTATTATGTATATATATGATGTATATTACTTTTTCATTTAATTTTATATTGCTTATATTTGCGATAATAGCTAAATCGTAAATGTATGACTTTATATTATTATTTGACTGTTATATTCTTATTTGACTTATGTTGTTAGGATGTACTTAATATGTGCTCAGTTCAAGTCTTGATTGTCAAACTACTGTAATTATCGCTTGTCGCTCGTTATACTGCCGGCTTCTGAGCTGTGCTGTCCACGGGGCTATCACGTGATCGAGGGGGGGGTGTCCTCACCTCTCGTGAAGTATTCAGTCTGCTCTAGACTCGCTTGGTGGTTGGACAGATTGTCTGTCTCATTATTCTTGTTAGTTCTGTAGAACTCTGTTCACAGAACATTGTATAGACTTAGTGATTTTCGACGTTGTACTGAGGTTGTGTGTCACATAGACACTCTGCACATCTCAGGTCCTTAGCTATAGCTTCTGACCTAATTTTGTACTGGTTTCTGTGTATTGTCACAGTCGGGTTTTTCCTATGCTGAACTTAGATTCAGTAGTATGGGAGTTTTGTAACTTTTGTGGAGGATCTGCTGATGGTCCCTACTTAGTGTCGTTATATTATCTCCCAGTTCCTGATTCTGTGTCGCAGTCGCATATTGCATTGCTATTGGGCTTAGCATTCTTTGTTGTTCAAGCAGACTGTTCGGGTTGCCAGTCGGTCAAGAAGTTAGTTTATTTGAGGACTTTGTCGGTCACTTGTTTAAGTCTTATTCGAGTCTTGAGACATAGCGAACTACTTAGAGCACTTACACGCATACACAAACTTAGTTGTACATATTTGTAATATCTTATTAAATGTTAATGTACCAGACGGTACTTAAGAATTATAAATGTGATATGTGCTTTCAGCACAATAATATTGAACTCGAGAGATTGATTTTATTTTGATTGCTGTGATTAATTTAATTTGATGATATACCTCTAGACTTAATAAATTTATTAAATTTTAATTTCTCTAGTTAGTAGCCTACCAGTTGTAATCCTGAAGAACTATTGAATTATACTGAATTCTAATGGATAATTGGACAAGGATACTGACTACTTGTTACGAAAACCCAGTAACAGGCTGGATGCTAGAAGGGCAGTCCTTTCTAGTATTCACTGGAGATCTCTAAGCTTTTAGAATCGCGATTTTTGTAACAAATGGGGGCCTGTCCGGGATGCTCTTGATCCAAGGTGTTGGAGAAATTGTCCAGTTTGACATACTAGTGAATCTATGATCAAACACTGAGTACTTTCCTAATCTGAAGACTTTGAGTTTAGTCTTGTACAACATACCAGGTGGATGTATGTACCTGACTGAGTCTCTTGATCCAAGGAGATGTAAATACTGTTTGAGTTCTAGCTCTAAGACAACCAACACTAAAATTCCTATTAGGATTATAGTTTCCCATAATCACTCTCTCGTAGTACAATTATTTTCGTGATGTATGCCAAAGTGAAACAGTTAATTGATACTCTGACTTTGTCCGAGTTAAGTACATTAAAAGTTCAGACGTGTTGGCAAGTAGCCAAATATCTCGGTGTGACGTATAACAGGAATTACACCGCAGAAACTGTCAGAGCGTTAACTAAAGATATATTGTTTCCTGCTCATACAGAGATGTCTGATTATGATTCAGATTCTGAAAGCCTAGTGTCACAATTAGGAAGTATGGCTCTATTTGAAGTTGAAGAAAGAGCAAGTAAGGCAGAAGTGAGCCTAGTGTCCGAGCCTAGTGTAGCTCAGTTCTTGCTCACGCCTTCCCTCACTGACACATTAGTACAGAGTATAGCTGGTATGACTAAGCCTCACGCTAGTACTGTGTATGCTACACCTGTATCTACTTATCCTAGACCAGATCTAGACACTCTAGAGACGGCTGGACGAGGTGTCCGACCTAAGGACATTCCAGAAAGACAGGTTAATTTCCCTATTCCTCCATTACCTACTGGTCCTATCTCTCAGGAACAGTTTGAGAGGTTTGAACGCCTCATTATGTTGCAGACTGCACAAATAGAGGCACAGAGGAGATTGAACGAAGAAGATTTCCAAAGAGAAAATGTTCGTCTTGGAAGACAACAGACTGATAGATCACAGGACACATTTAATGTGCAGAAAGCTGCATCTATGGTTCCTAAGTTTTTTGAAAGTGACTTAGACACATATTTTGATGTGTTTGAGAACCAGGCACGTGCTATGAACTGGCCACGTAAGCACTGGGCAACATTGTTGCATACTGCTTTGACGGGAAGAGCTCAAACCTGTACTGCAGCTTTGCCATTTGCCAAGTACATTAGTTAAGACGCTGTCAAACAAACAATTCTAGAGACCTATAACTTGTTACCTGTAAGTTATCAAAGAGCATTTCGTACGTTACAACGACGACAAGATCAAACTTGTGTAGAGTTTGCTAGTGAGAAAAAAGTTGCATTTCAGAGATGGTCTAGAGCTGCTAAATGTAACAACTATGACAGTCTTGTTCAGTTGTTACTACATGAAGAGTTTAACAACTGTATGTCTGCTGACATACAAGAATATCTGATCGATCATACTACCTCGGATATTCTGGAAACTGCAGCATTAGCAGACAATTACGAGATTTCTCACAAACTTGTACGTACTAAAACACAGAGAAACAAGGTAACTAAAAATTGTCCTAGAAGTTGGCAACCTAAATCAGCTGCTCATTGCCTGCCTGATGTACCTGCTACTGTAACTTCTCGTACCTTTACCAGGAAAACTCACAATCCTGAATCTGTCTCTGTGGCTAGACAGAAATCTGATATCGAGAAGAAGAAAGTTAAATGTACCTATTGTAACAGAAAAGGACATGCTAGAGAGTATTGCTATAAGTTAGAAAGAGATGCGAGATACAGTCGTGCGGCTGGCGCCCCCACTCAAGTCGTATCCTCTTCCG
Source organism: Cherax quadricarinatus (assembly GCF_038502225.1). Classification (NCBI taxonomy): domain Eukaryota; kingdom Metazoa; phylum Arthropoda; class Malacostraca; order Decapoda; family Parastacidae; genus Cherax; species Cherax quadricarinatus. Next base: position 564,363 of record NC_091348.1, read on the forward strand.
AGCAACAAAGGCACCAAAATCCTAGCAATTCCTCTTATCCTACTGTTTTAGATAATGTTACTCAGGATAGATGACTAGCGTCAGAAAGTGTATCTGACGAAAAGATTCGTTCAGCCATGGGTCCTTACTTTTCGAGAGGTAAAGTAGGATTTGACGAATCACATCTAACTGAAATAGTTACTTTCAGAGACACTGGCAGTTATCTCACGTTATTAAGAGAAGATGTACTGCCCATAACTGACGATACCTATACCAAGATAGATGTATTGTTAGAAGCCTATGGAGGGGCTGTTATAAAAGTGCCTCTTCACAGAGTTTATATTGAGACAAGCTATTATACTGGTTATATTTCAGTGGTATATCCAGTGGTGTATTTCCCATCAGGTCAGTGGACTTGTTGATAGGGAATGATATCCTTCATGCTGGTATATGTAAGGAACCACTTGTGATTGATAATAACACTGACGATAATTATGCCATTGAAGCTTGTAAAGAGAAACCTATTTTATTTCCTCTCAGCGCAATTACTAGAGCTATGTCAAAGATACAACAACCATCCTTGTCTCCTGTTGAGTTAGTGGATGTCAATGATTTGGGGTTGAATATGTTGTTTAGTGATGCTCTGTGCCCAGGGTCATTAACACTGACTCCCCCCGGTCATCAACCTAGTCAAGACACAACTGACGTTAAATTTCTAACTCATGATGATTTAATCAAGGATCAGTTTGTTGATCAGTCACTGGAAAGACTGAGAGATATAGCAGTTACTGAGAGTGAAGCAAAGGATCTCGATAATTGTTACTATTATAGTAACGGTGTACTGATGGAGAAAAATACATGTAAGTTGTCAGCTGATAGTGTTTCCACCACAGTCAAGCATTTCGTAGTGTTACCAGTTACATTTCGTGAACAAGCCATTGATTTTGCTCACAATAGTCCCATAGGAGGACATTTGGGTGTCAAGAAGACACTTGGTAAACTGGAAAAACATTTTACTTGGCCAAAGATGAAGGAAACAGTAGCTGATCATGTGCGACGTTGCCACGTGTGTCAAGTGACAGGCAAGCCAGCACACACACCTCCACCTACACCTCTCACTATGTTCATTAGTACCAAAGTTCAGTTCATCTGGACTAGAGATTGTTCAGACTCGTTCAAAAGGTTGAAGCATCTGCTTTCCTCTGCTCCAGTGTTGAGTCCTAATTTTAATCTTCCCTTCTTTTTACATATAGATGCGAGTGGTTATGCAGTGGGCGCTGTGCTGCTCCAACAGTCAACATCCACTGACATTCTCCATCCTATATGTTACTATTCATCTAAGCTTAAACGACACCAGAAAAATTATGCCACTATTGAGAAAGAGGCTCTAGCTCTTGTGGTGTCCTTGGAACATTTTGACGTGTATTTGGGCACTTCCCCATTTAAAATTAACGTTTTTTCAGACCACAATCCACTCACTTATATTAACACCATGAAAAGTAAAAATGCTAGGATCATGAGGTGGGCCCTCAGAATCCAACCTTATTCTATTAGTATAAAACACATAAGTGGTCATTGTAATGTAATTGCTGACGCTCTGTCTCGTCCTTAATAATTATCAGTTACATTAAATTAACGTAATTTTATGCCCAAATACCTTTTATTACTTGCCATGTCAAATTCAGTAAAGTAACTTAATCCCTCCAGCCCATATTAACTATGTATACTCATGTCTAATTATTTTTTATTATTATTATTATCACACTGGCCGATTCCCACCAAGGCAGGGTGGCCCGAAAAAGAAAAACTTTCACCATCATTCACTCCATCACTGTCTTGCCAGAAGGGTGCTTTACACTACATTTTTTAAACTGCAACATTAACATCCCTCCTTCAGAGTGCAGGCACTGTACTTCCCATCTCCAGGACT